>NC_046371.1:33388156-33575656 GCF_011125445.2 Fundulus heteroclitus
TTCCCTCTGTCAAGGATTCCCTCCCAGTCATCCGGGCTGCGTCGACCCGAGGCTTGCCAAGGCACATTCCTGAATACTGACTTCACCTCTCTCCCTCACTCTCTCCATGTCCCCACAGTGCCGCCTCCTCCCTCGCAGCCCAGACAATGAATAAAAGAGTCTGTTTACGCACAGCAGAAAAACCGAGCAGCGCCAAGCAGAGGGGAGACACTTCCTGGAGACTGTTGCCAGCAACAGCAATAGGAAGACTGTTTCAGCGTCCAGAGAGTCGGGAAGAAAGACAGGAAGCTGTCCATCGCTTCATCCATGCTGCGAACATTATCCTGAACAAAGACCTTTAGGTTCAAGCTCCACCTTTCACCTCTTCGTGGTTACAGAGTTGTTTTAAAAACACAAATTAATATTATTATTATTATTATTATTATATGATTAAAAGAGCTAGAAATGCATCAGTGATCTGGAGATCAAATTCAGGCCTCCTTACAATTGATCGAAACTGATTAACGATTGGCCAATATTTCTATCGACCAGGTCTGATAAGATGAATGGCCAATGGTCCCTTGTTTGGCTTTGATCAATGCACGTCAAATTAAAAAATAGCAATCTGAACCCTCTCCTATTAGATTCATTTTCATGCTTAATTCCCTCCCCCCCTCTCAATTTAACCCCTATCAAAGACATTGCAGCACCTATTTTCCTTATGTGTTATAGTCGTGAGGTGAAAAGATTAACCTTGGTAAAAAAATAAAATAATGGAATTGCCTAAAAAAAATTAATCGCTATTGGTCAGGAAAAGCCTGGTCAGTGCATGTCTGATTGGGACAGAGACTATCAAGTCCTTTTAACAAGCTAGATTTCAGGCTGTCGTGTTAAAACTCCAAAACAAGAATGCTTTAGCGGTTACCATGGCGACATGGCTCAGAGATCATCACAACGTAACGTATCAATGTCTGTCAAAATGTCCTAACAAAAAAAACAATAATAATTCCCATGCAATCAGAGGGGCTTTAATAGGGCAAACTAGTATCAAACATTTCCCTCTTTCTAATGCAGATGAGTCTGCTTCTCTCCCCCCCAATCTGCTGCTAATAGACCGTTAGTAGTGGCATTCAGACAAGCTGACACACCTCCACAAAAACAAGCAAACCGTCCAGGGAGAGGGAAGCAGCGAGTGAGGAAGCACATTTATAGCAAGTGAGCAGAGGGGGAATAGTAAGCTGAAACTTGTGCCCCCAGATCCCGAGCAATCCACTAACCAGAAGAACGTACAATGAGCCTATAAATACGATGATGGTAACCCCTAATGATAGCTTTCTATATCCACTTAATCTCTTAATGTATTTTACCACTGGAGACAGTCTGAGCGCATTAACCATGTCAAATGGAAATGATAAATGTACCTCGTTCTTGAGCCTAACATTATTATAGAGAGCATAGAAAGCAACACAGACAACACCAGGAGATATATCAGTCGTCTCATCAAGTCGCTGTTTATCCTTGGAGACCAGCAAAACCAGCCAGAATTAGCAACAACCTCCAATTTTAGGCTTTTGATTAAGTTTGAATTCTTAAGTAAGGACATTGGAATTAGTTAAAAATTCAGTGAAGATACTAAAACAAAGGATAAAACAAAAAAAAGATTTTGATTAAGGTTTCAGTGTTTTTATGGCCTCAATCAACGGTTGTCTGATTTTACAGCTCAAAGGGGGCGTATGACATCCAAAGACAATGGAGCAGCCCAACACCATTAAAATCCTGGTATCAAAAAGCAACAACACTATTGTAAAAAACATAAAATCATTGTTTTAGGAGTTTGTAGTCTGTTTATAAGAGTCTTCAGAAATTAAAAAAATTAAATGTGCATACATTTGTCAAAGGTGGTGCAAAAAAATAAGTTAAATAAAATTATGCAAAACCATTAGAATACATACAGAAGGCTGAATGGTGCTTTGATTGTGAACAACTGAACACTATGATAGGAAGTTATAAATAGGTTTAGGGAAGTACTGGGAGAAATTCAGATAAGCTACTGTCTCTCAGGGTAACTGTTCAGTACATATGAGATCAGAACAGACTTTCTCTGGGATTGTGTTACATGCAGTATGTCCGATAAAAGTAATCCAGACCAGAAATGTTTTTTATGTGGGCCATCCGCTTCATATCTGTATAAAAACACATTGCAACAATGCATTAAAGCACAGCATTAGTGTGGTATTTGCTATATTTATTTATTTATTTATTATAAATTATCGGAATAAAGTCATGAAATATCTTTTTTTAATTTTGTTCAACTGAATATCATTATCAGTGTAATAAAACTGTTATTATACTCCTACCCCATTGTGGTTCAGATCCCCATTTTGCCAGGTGGTCCACTAGCTATGTCTACAAGCACAAAATTTCAGGATCGGATTGAAATTTGGATGAAAATAAAATTCTGATAGTACCTTTTATAGGGGCATGCAATCAATTAATCTGATCACAATGTGCGTTTGTATGCACCTGTCTTCAGTGTCCAAAATGAACTTCCTTAAAAATCCACCGGCCAAGCATATTTTTTACCGGCCAGAATATTAATTCTGACTGACCTCTGCTAAATATCTCTACATAATCCCGCTACGCAATTAGCCTGAGCTAAACGCTAGCTGTAACAAACGGACATGACGTAGTTGCTGTCTTTCTTGTGTCACACGTGCACCTGTTTGTGTAGGTGCGCATTTGTTGAAAGCAGAGGAACATAAACAGGGACCCACCCAAATGATGACTAAAAAACACGCCTTATTTGGTGCAAACATTTACTCGTCATGTAGCAGCTCCCGTTTTTTTTTATTAAAGTATCACAATAAACCTGCCACAGACAAAATACCCAATGTCAGAGTATACACATATCTCTTCCTCCCACTCCCAAAAACAAACAAAAAAAATGGTTAAAAAGGAGAGTTAAAAAGTGTAGCAAAGAGTGCAGTGACCAGAATTTTTTATAATAGGTTTGAAGAGAGCTGAAACCTGAAACCCAACTATGTACCTCAATGCCACCACCAACAAAAACTGACAACGTCCCAGATCAACCAGCAGACATGTGAAAGATGATTCCTGATGGTTACATAATAAACAGCTGTAGCTGTGGCCCACCTCGTGACTCCATGTATGGATGACAATAGACTGTTAATATTTAATATAATATAAACTAAGCTTATCTATATTTATGTCTTCAAATACAAATGTCTGGGCTAACCATTTTTAACCAGCACTATGTAGATAATATGCATGCATATTTTGTCATTTGCCAAGATAGTAATGCATATAGGTTGACATTGTTTTAGCAAGTGATGATTTGCAATGCCCCTGCATTATGCAAGCACGCTAAAGTGCTGAACATAAAGCCGTCTTCAATCTTGAGCTCGAATCAGCGGCCTGTGTTTGTTTATTGATCGGAAGACGATCAAAGAGAAATATCAAGTGATGCGAGAAATTGCAGTTGGGACAGGTAGAAATGTATGATTGTGTTTTCTTTTATAACCATGAGTGTTTTTTTATAGTCCTTTCATTCATTAGACTGATATATCAGGAGCATTAATATCCAATTCTGCTACAGCTACTGACCATTGTCTTTTTTATTAGAATTGCTTAGTGTACATTTAAGTCCTGTACAATTTTTTGAAATTGAGCGTCAATCATACAAGCAAGGACGTTGACACATTCATAGATGAATCTGGAGTTAGTTGGACCACAGCATGTCACTGAGAGCTCCACAGTTCTCACTTTTCTGAGGTATTTCAAGGCATAAATGTCCCCAAGGTGTAAGTTGTTTATTGGATAATAATCTGCTCGTACAATGTTTCTTAAAGAAACTATACAGAAATTGTCCAGAAACCTGCCGATCAGACATTTGAGGTGCCAGGAGGTTTAAATTATTGTCTGTTAAAAAAGATTATGGATTTAGAAACTTTGGAAATTTTGGAATGACAAGCTTTTGAAAATCGCAGTTAAGGTAATGGTCTACATTCTCTAGTGAATACACAGTGACTGATGCTTACATTTAGCATGCTAACTAGCTAACTGCTAGTAAATAGAGGAGTAAAGATCACTTAAAAAGGTCAAACTTGCTTTACAACTGCTTTATTACAGAACCACAAAACATACCTCTGTTTTTATATTAAAAACAGCTCATGACAGGAAGAATAGAAATATTTCAAATAGTTATTATAGTTGGGGAGAAAAAGAAATCTGCAAAAAAAAAAAAAAAAAAAAAAGCAGTTGGCTAATGTCCTTAATATAATTTGGTTCATTTTAGCGACAGATCAGCGGATCTACTTGTATTTCTACTAATGCTGGTCAGGAATCGAAAACGGAAAATACATGCAGCTTAAATGCTTCTTTGGAGATTTCTGTAAAGATTTGAGATTTTGTGGTAGTCAATTAGGACACCAGATGACACGCTGCAGCTGGTCATTGGCTGGACTTTCTCTGGCACCAACAAGCTGCGGTCAGGGAGAGAAACTGTAACCCCATTCTTTGTATTTGAGGAGAATATTGCAAGCTGGAACTAACCAACAGAATTAGCTATTCATTTGCATTTACAAACAGTGCATGTTAGTTATCTACTAATCTGCTGCAGATGAGTCAAACTGCAACTGATTACTGAAGCTATGACTTGTAGATTTATCAATTATGTACATTTGATCTTTGCTGCACTATACAATGGTCCACACACATCAATTCTTTTTACAAAGAGTGTAAAATGGATGTTTCACCCCACATTTTACTGCCACTGACAAGTTAAAGAGGAAAAGGAAAACACACTGTCAACAGAGCAGGACACACATGAGACGATTAACACAGAGCTGATATCTCATTGGGGCTTGAAGCTTCCTCTTTGAGGTCACAGCTTTGCGAAGAGCCATTTCTGAATATCTAAAACAGCCTAGAAGGATGGCAAATGGCCATCTAGTAGCCAATATAGCTGGAAGCTGGGGGAAAAAATAGCCTGCAAGCCCCCAAAACACTGGCCCAAAAATATCTGCGTTAATACCATGCCATTTCTAAGGTTTATTCTAGGTTTGGAAACCAGAGCGAATCTTCTGCCCAATCAAAAGTATTAATCTCAGAACGGCTAGAGTAAAAACTTTGTTACCCTTTATGGTTTAAAGAAACCCACACTCCAGAGATGGCCGACACCGTTAAATGTGGGAAAATGATTAGCTTTGCATAATTATTCACACCATATTAACTTTTTTTGTCATGTTTTTATTTTATCAATGTATTTCATTGGGCCTTTAGGGACCAGACTAACATATAGAAGTGCAGGATTGTGAAGTGGACGGAAACAGTTCGACACTTGCAAATCTGTACAATGTGATGTGAATTTCTATTCACCACCCTGACACTACTTTAAAGCAACTGTTGCTCTGTATTCAGCTGCTGATCTCTGCTGAAGTAAAGCCTCTTCACAACATGTTGCTGATGCTGATGCTGCATGTCCTGTGTAGGTTTTCCACTACACAATGCATTTGACATGCAGCCCAACACATTCAGATTAGGTCTATTCTAACCAGAACACCTTCCTCCTCATGTTGGCTTTGTCCCTGCTTGGCTTGTGGCAAACTGCAAACGGGATGCTTTACAGCTTTCTTTCAGAAAATGCACACTTTTATTTTGCATTTTTTAAAGGCCAGATTTGTGGAGTGCACAGCTAATAGTTGTCTTGTCAACAGATTCTTCCACTGGAGTTGTGGATCTGCAGCTACTCAAGAGTGACCATTCACATCTTGTCTGCTTCTACAATTAATGCTCAACTTATGCGTCCTGCCACTTTAGCATAACGGCTACGTTATGGTAGATGCGCCATACTCGTTTTGGTGATGTGCAAAGCCTGAGCATTTGTTTTATAACCTAACCCTGCTTTAATCTGCTGTGTTACTTGGTTTTTGTGTATTCACTATATTTTTCTTAAATAAGTCAGTACACCAGTCACGTTAAGCTGCTGTCTTCTCACAGGAGATTGCATGCTGCAGACCATCTTCGAAACAATGTTTTTAAATCCAGTGTGTAGCAGTTACTCTGCCTGTATTGTTTATTATTATGTATTTCTTTTGCACCAATGTGGGGCAGAAGTTCAATTTCATAACACCACTATGCAAAGTAGGACTATAATATTAAAGAGTAGCCTATCAAAATAGTGTAACTAAACATCCTGATATTTATTGATTTGTTAATTTGTTTCTAGGGGTCTGCAGCCATAATCACTTGTTTATAGTTACTTCCAACTTCTTATCGTGATCGTCCACCCCAGATAATGACAAACAATGCATTTGCTCACCTCTTGAAGGCGATTGCTTACACAGAATTGTATTTAGAGACATGAGACTCAAAGGGGCTGAACACAAAATTTGGAAAACACATGCATAATTTTCCTTCCATGTTTGGGTCATTCAGAAAAAAAATTAATCCCATTGAGATTGAGAAGTCTGCAGTGCTGTAACCTGACCAAATGTGAAAAAGCTCAGGAGGCGTGAACAGTTTGCCGTGCATTTCTACACCAGCCAAATAAAAAGGCAACGACTGAGACTAAATGAGACACTGGCAAGATTTGTCTGTGGGACCATCTGTGCTGCAGAGCCTCAGTGATGTCCAATTAAGAGAAAATAATACAAAAAAAAAAAAAAAAAACTAGAACATCACACATCAGTTAACACAATTTCCATCAGCATGCACGACCTGACCAACACTTTATTTTGGAAACATTCATATACACCATCTGGTCCCAGATATCCTCGACACATTCCTGCCAGAGCTCATCGAGCTTCACAAACCCTAACATGGAGTTTGAAGGATTAGCAACCGATGTTGAACCACCTCATTTTACTTCATCTCTGCACTCTGCAGCAGATCGGACTGTGACTCAACATCATCAGCGACAACGTAAGGCTGTGAAGATGACGGACAAATTCAGAGGTGGGAGGGAAGAAGTGATTAAGCTAGGACAGGATCAGGAACACAGCTCCTTTTGAAGGCAGACACACACACTCAAGAGCCCACTAGAAGAGGGAAGTGAGTCAACCCCCACCTCCCCACGAAGAGCTTCAAGTCACTTTTCTCTAATCTAACTGCCTTCTCAGTCCACAAAGTGCCAACACTGAACGCCAGTTTCACCAACTCCGCCGGACGATTTTAGCAGCTGCTGACCTCAGAGTGAAAGGCGATGTGCAGTGGCGCTGGTGCGAAGGAGGAGGAGGAACGGCAGGAAGCGGCACGACGCATCTCGTAGTTCAAACTCGAGAGAGATAAAGTCAGACCGCATTCATGTCGAGTTGCAGAACAGGAAGAGAAACGACTTCATGACAGAGATCCTGCTAGACTAGAGGAAGCTATAGTTATTGTCTGTGGCTGAAGCCAAACTGTGCAGAAAGCAAATATTTAACCTTCCACGAGTTAAAGAGAAAGACTTAATAATCTTAAAGCTGACAAGAAAATGAAAAAAAAAAAACTTCTGATGCAGATATGTGGCTTTTTGGGGGTTATTTCCAATTTTTTTATTTTTTTTAGAAGCCCACTTTTGTAAAGCAGACCCACAAGTATGATAGCCTCGTGAGACCATCCTGATCTCGCAAGCTTTCAAGGTTTCACTCGCAGATCAGTCTGGCTACTCTCCGTTAAAGAAAATTTGGAGCCGTTCACCAAACGAACGTCCAATCAGCGTTGGCTTTGAGGCGGGTTGAGGTGTGACGCAACGGGAAGCGCGTCAGTTCAGTCTAAACAACATGGCGGTTTCAGCCGATAAAACTAGCGTTAGCGTGGCTATCGAGCAAGTTTTATCGGAATTACAGAGTATTTATTTGCTGAGCTAACGAGCCTTTACCTGCAGCAGCAAGAGTAGCTTGGCTTGTGGTTGTGTTTTCGTCGTCGCTCGTAACAGAGCGACGACGAATCTGATTGGTTCATTTGGCCCGTCTATCACCAACATAGGCCAATCAGCTAACCAGTATTTTCGCCCCTTCCCAAAGTTACTTCAACGGAAGGTTTCCAGATGGATATGCGGAGCAAATCTATCTGGCGGAGTCAGGTAACAAGTATGATAGCTTTCTCTGAAAACAACAACAACTTTAAAGATTAGGTGAGCAGAGGCTCAGTGGAGATACAGCACATCCTAGCAGATGAAAGAGTTTAATAGTTTGTCTTCATGCCGTCTGTCGTTTGATGTGGCGGAAAATTAGGTCCATGCCCTACTTCCAGCAAGCCAGGGGCTTGATAACCTAGAGCAAAACGTCACAGTTTCATCAGATTTACACAACAATTCAAAACTAAATGATCCAGGTATTTCAATTCAGTAACAGGAAAGCAGTCAACATGATTACTACTGCTAAAATTAGAGATGCACCATAAATAAATTAATCAGCTTTTGACCAGAATGCAATGAGTTTTACTCAGTTGGCCCCTGACAGGTGATTGGCTGGTCGGGAGCTCCAAAATTCCACATTTTTTTGTAGTCGGTAAACACACCATGTGCGAGTTCTTCTGGTGTGAACCAGGTTACAGAGAGATGAGAGTTTCCTCGTAAGCAGGGGAGAAGTGCAGGGACCAAACAGCTAACTCAAGTTAGCAAGTTCTAGTATCAGTGAGGAATATCAAATGTCAAAAGGAGTACAAAGAGGTAAAAAGTTATTCACGGGGAAGTTGCTTTGTCTATGACATGTCCAAACATGTGTGCAGATGATTCAGGGAAAGAGGAGGGGAGAAAGAGCGAGACCTTCTGCAGATAACAGGATGACCGAAAGAGGCAGAGCTAAGGTGATTCATCTGAGCTTACATGCTGGATTTCAAAATGTTGCCAGCCTTTTTATTACTCTCAGCATTAATGTAAGGGGAGTTAGCCAAGCTAGCCATGCTAACTTACAATATAACATACTATGGAAACTTTAATTAGCCATTCTATTTGAAACACAAGGCTCTCAACTCTCACGCGGTGACCGTGTGACACACACATTTGCCTGACTTCACACGCCACACACACATGGCATTTCTCACACAAAAACATAACAACGGCCATTTGGCTGCAGATGATCCGTTCACAGCACTGTCCACTCAGAGCTCAGTCTGAACCCTGCCTCCTGCGGGGCTGTTTCAGCTTCTTTCACATCTAGTGGCCATCAGTAACTCCTGCTGCAGTTAGCGTTAACAGAGCAGCAGGAAGAGCAGTCAGAGTTATAAATAATTCTGGTCTTAACTTTATTCAGTGATTATTTGTACATTTGGGGTCCGTTTCATTTCATTCATACATACATACATGCCGGTCTATCTAGGAACTGAACGTATGTTACAAGAATAAAGCAGCCAGCTGGAATGGACTCAGGGAGGTGCCATGCCTTTCCCACGCTTATCACAACTGGAAATATTTCCAAACAGTTAAACTGCTTTGTGTAGGCAGGGCAAAAGGGCCTTCATTCAGCTAGCTGACCAGCAGCATACAGCAACAGGTGGGGAAAGGTCAGCGCTGCACGAAGACCAGAGAAAACTCTGGTTACTCCAGCTCGTTCTCAGGCATCTCATGTAGAAGGAGTTGAAGCGGTAGGAACAGTTGCCTATCGGTAGTTGGTTCATGATGACTGGAACTACGCCGAAACGACCAGCACACGATCATGACCAGACTGTGTTGCATAACTAGCCTCCCAGCGGGAAGGTACCGTGGAATTGTAAAACCTTGTAAAATCTTCATAGCTCCACAACCTTTCACAAAGTCGAGAGGGGAAGAAAAATACAATATTAATAATGATAACCAGTCCTCTCTGGTGCAGTAACATCCAGCCGTCTGAAGAACAGCCAGGACACAGGGAACTCTATCAGTAAATGATCCAGTCATCTGAGTGTTGCAGTCTTTCAGAGACTGCTGTCAGGAGACCCACCACCCTTTTCAGGAAAAAAAAGGTTGATTTCTCATGGGGACCATATGCCTTTTTATTGATACGTTCTGAAAATGAACACCTTTGAAATAAAGGCTGTGTGTGCCCAGGACACAGTCACACATCACATAGCCTCCTCCCCCACGCCCACATGCAGAGACACAGTGTGTGTGTGTGAGAGAGAGCGAGAGCGAGAGAGAGAGAGAGAGAGAGAGAGAGAAACAAAGAAAGAGACTTCCAGACTCTACAACATCAGAAGGAGCCCTTTCTCAATAAAGGTGATAAAGCGTCTAGTAAAATGAGGTGATTGTACACCCCGGACAGCAGAATTAACGAAATGCCTCTGGATGAAGGAAGATGAGAGCAGGGCAGCTCCTGGCTGGGCATAAACGGAAGGTGTAAATGTGAATAAAAGGCGGGCAGCACTCTAATTACAGAAAGCCTGTCCAGATGTGGTAGCTGAGCCCATTTTCCAATATCACCAAAAAGAATCATGAACACTAGTGTGTGTGTGCGTGCGCGCGCGGGGTGTGGGGTCCTCCCCGTTACAACGAAGAGAAGCGGCGACAGGAAGCCGCAAAGCAACTGCAACACAGCCCTGTTTAAAATCATATGATATAAACCTTCATTCAGCATCATACGAAGGGAAAAAGCTGCACCAAAAACTTCAACATGATTAAGACGCTGCCATCTGTCCTGTTGGAGAGGAAAACCCCACAGACACGACGCCAAGGAAACCTGACTTCAACCTTCACTTTACCTTCAGCAGTAATGAGGCATGATGTGCTACGATAATGCTTCACTTGACGAGACAGGCAAGCGCTCACAGACTGCTCTCAGATGGTGGGGAAAAGAATGAAAATCCCTCATCTGCCCCAGATACCGGGAGACAATGTGGAGACCCTTTCTGGGAGCATGGAGGAGAACTGCTGCTCCACTAAAATGAATACTCATCACAGTGGAGCTCTGTTTTTTCAAAAAAAAAAAAAAAAAAAAAAACACACAAAAAAAATGTTTCATCAAACTGTCCCTGCTGTTTAAAATCCTTTCACAGAGTAGTCAGAGAAAGTGTTGGCATGACAAGAGTTTTCTTTGGCTGTATGGAGTATGGAGTAAAGGAGTAATCTGACTGCTGGTCAGATGGCTGAAAGAACTCTCTCGCACTTTTTTCACCTCGTAACTAAATTCAGCTGTTTGGAAATATTTATGGACAAGATGGACCATTTTTTCCCTTTGTATACAATGCATCAAAACTAAAACTTCTTTTTGTGTTAAATAAAATAAAAAAAACAAGGTTAGGGACATAAGCATTGATGCATATATCCCACAATTCCTTTACTTTAGGATGGAAAATTATCTAGTAATTATCACAATCTGAGGCCTATATATTTATTTTATGCAGTATTATAATTAAAGTAAAAAAAGTCTTAATCACCTAAAAGAAATTCATAATCAGGGTCAGCAAAGAAAAGAAAGATCAATGCGTCTGAAAAATATGCCCAGTCAGCTCATGAGCGGAAGAAAAAAAGAGCAAAACAACAACAACAAAAAGCTTGTTTATATGAAATACAGATTGGGAAGATGGGAATTATCCCCATTTTGGATAATTTGTCTGCCAGGAACAGCAGGGATAAAAAATGCAGTGGTTTCTTGGTGGGAAATCCTTCCGCTCTTGGTTTTTTAGTCCTTTCCTTCATCTTCTCTTCAAAATAGGCAGTTTACAAACCACCACATTATTTCCCACTTAGTGTCTGTAAGGAAAACTGTATATCTCTGAATGAATATTGTGTGGGCTTGCTAGTCCGGTCCAAGTGGCTCGCCCAGTATGCCGAGCTGCTCAGTGGCCACTGATTCCAAGGACCTAAAAACGACTCATGACAAGCTATAAAACTTTTGACACTGCAGTTATTTTCTTATTCACCTATTAAAGATGGGAGAAGTCCATCCGGCTCTTGGCCTTGCCCTGGTTGATTCATATCTTCAGCCTCATGAAAACTCTTATTAGTTCATACGAAAATTAAAATGTTAAGGTTTTAAGCAAATACACGTCTGGTAGGGTATTCAATTATAGTGACACATTTTGAAAAATCTGATTTTTAACTAGTTGTTAAAAGCGGTGCCAAACTCAAGATGCAAAAATCATCCAGCGTGGCCAATAGGAAAGGCATTAGTGGTGCTGTGGTGGCTGAGGGACAATGTGCTTGACTTTACGGGCCCTCTTAGTCAAAGCCTAGCCTAATGATTGTGTTTATAAGAAGATCCTGTTAACCTAACGAAGAACCCCACCCCCCTGCAAACTGCTCTGAACAGATGCTCCCTGGAACACAGCACCGCGGCTCACATGGAGCCCTTGCTTCATCTACAAAGCCTGGGGTTTTGCCAGCAGATGAGAGGGAGGCATTTAAGCTGTCAAACGTCAGTGCAACAACCCAAATGAAAACAAAACAAAGAATAAAATTCTAATCCAAGCCATCCTGGCACCATTTCGAAACAATTTCGGCTCTTCGGAAAAGCAGCATACATGGCCTTAAAGTGTAGGCCGTGAAAAGGAGTGAAGGGGTATTCCTTTCCCGCAGTGTTTGCCTGCAATGTGCTCGCACAAGGCAGGAAGTTCACAGCTAAAAGCGAAAGAGATGTTATCTATGGCAAGACGTTGCTTTTTTTCCATGAAGTCATCACAAGCCCCTAGGGTAGAGAGAGGCAGGCTTGCAACAAAAGGGCTAGTGTTCGGCCTGCACAATGTGCCACTCTGCTACAGGGCTTGGCCACACATGCAAATGACAGGTCAGGACAGAAAGGTGTGCTGATGTCAGGTTGGAGCCCAAAATGCCCATCAGACCCCAGCATGGTGCAGGGTGGAGAACGTTGTTGGGGGAGCTTTATGCTGCAGCTGCAACATGACTATATAGAATCCATTTAACCTACAACTGAAACTTTGTCACTGCAAATCTTGGGAGCCTTTTTAGAACCTGGAAGCAGAGCCCTGCAACAGTTGGGCATCTATTTTTCCCTCTATGAAGGTGATGCAGTGGGAAGTGGAAGCATATGCAGGGGCAACTGTTGAAAGTGAAAACAGGTTGTTCAGGATCTTGTTTCATCATCCGATTCATTCGATTTAGTCTTGCAGCCAAGAAGCCTTGAGGGCAGCCCCGCTCTGCACTTCCTGAACCCCGCCTGTTCTCCGACGCGCAGCTGTACCCGCTGTCAGAGTTCTGGCTCTGGGGCTGGGAGGCTTTTTTTCTGCACGCAAGGTGGAAGCTGCTGAGGCCGAACTGACATGATGCGTCCCCGGGGAGGGGGTGGCGGAATGGGTAGTATGAGGGCAGATCACATCCTGCAGGATATCAGTGTCCACCTGTCTCAACTTTAAGCAGAGCGGTGCACGCAGGAGGATGTGTGCGCCTCTGTCCCCAGATTAAGTGCCGGAGGGGAAATGATCGCTCCGTTTCATCCGATTTTTATTTTTACCCGTACGACCCGCCGATACGCTAGAAAACATAACGCCAGCCGAGGGAGTTCCTGGCGGATGAATCGATTCGAGCTTTAACGCAAGGTGCTGAAGAGTGTAGGTGCGAGAACTGTAACTCACCGTTCGGTCCATATTTCTCCAGGTTGACTTTGACCTGATCCAGGGTCAGTCCGGTGATTTCGTTCACGTCGAAGTTGTCTAAAACTTCGCTCGCAGACTTAGTGTGCGCATTTTCCATCTTGGTGGACGAGGCTTCAGATGATCCGGTCCAAATGCATGTAGTTGAAGTAGTACAGTGCGCGGGCTCTGGGGCGACTTCAGCGGCGCTAATTTCCACCGGGTGGACGCTCGACGTGACGCTGTCACCTGTCTCTCCCCCACCAAACAAGAGGGGGAAAAAAGCTGAAGGAAGAAAACAAACACGTCCGGATCCGCGGTTCGAGCGCTGTCGTCCTTCTGTCGCTCTGGCGCCGCTGTTACTTCATCTCCATCTGAAGGTGTGCTGTGGCGCCACAGACCGCCTCTTCGCTGCTCAGCCCTCCCTCCTGCGCTCCCATTGGCCGCGTCTACCTGGGCGCAGGGTGCCGCTGCCTCCTGCAGCCGCCTTGATCCAGATAGGGGCAAAAACGCGCCGCTTGGGCCAGGTCCGCGGTTGCTGCAGGGGGGATGGCTCATTATACTTGTGATTTCAACGACCTCCAGCTGCCCTTCAAGCAGAGAAAGCGCAACATCTCCAGCCAGAGCTGTTCCCCATCATCAGCCACCACTGCAGCACTAAAACAGGAGTCAGCAACCTTCATACGCCTGGAGCTGGAGCTGCAAAATCTACATCAGATTTTAAACAAAGATAACTTATTAGCTATATAGTTTTTCAGATTTGTTTTCTTATTTACCCTTTTTTAATTTCATATCCTTACAGGTTTGGTTGTTTCATACCATTTCTGGTACTAAATGGTGCCACCTGTCTGCAGACGTTTTGTCCCTAGGTCTTAGGGGGCTGTGCATTTCAATTCAACCACTAAAGTCAAGTATTTTTTCAGTTTACTATCTATAGTCAGCTGCAAGGAAATATGGCCATGTGATGCCAGGAAATTCTTAAGCAGGGTGTCAACTTGAGTTGTTTTGGTTTTATCTCTTTCATAGTTTGTCAGCCTGTATTCATTTTGACAGCACGTTTCCATTAAGTTATATACATAGTCTTTAGACTAAAAGGAAATCCGTTTTAGACACCTTGTGGTCACCTGTAATTTAGTTTATTATTGTGTCAGCGGGCTAAATAAAAAAAATACAGCTTTTTTTGATTATCATGTGATCTTACCTTCGGAAAATATAATTATCTAGGAAACAGCAGAGCTTAGATAATATTTTAGAACATACTATACACGAATATACTGTTAAATTTTGAAACAATGTTATTTGACCAGGCTTATTCAAAGCATTTTCAAAAGTTTTACATACATCACTAACTTTAGGCCTTTTGTACCTAAACAATTTTCTACCCCCACCATGTTGCTGTAAAACATTTACAGGAAAGACGACTGATGTCAGAGATTTTCTGAGCTCATTCAGTAGCATTCCTCAAGATGTTTTAGAAACAATGAGTGAAAATATTACGGTGCAAAAACATCTAAATGTCACAAAGAAAAAATAGCATACAATGAAGAAATCAGTCTTTTGATCGTTAGGGACATTGTCTGTTTCATTATCAGTCAGCCTATTTTCCTTTACTACTTAATAGAGTCCTCATCTCCACTACAGTGAAAAATTATCCTCTGCAGACAGTCCATTTTGCAGAGGCCTCCTTATCGGTTTGCTCCTCCAGAATCACTTTTGCACATTCCAATATTACGAAGAGAGGCTGAAACAGTCTGCTGATATTCTGTCACCTTCTTCTCATTCTGTTGTCCAGGATTATCTTAGTTCTGCTTTTCCGTGACCGACAACGCAGGGACAGGGAAAATATTAACTCCTAGTGGAAATTGTTATGAGGACACAAAAAGCAGCATGTTGCCATAGGTTGCAGACCTCTTTTTCCAGATAAAGCAGAAAACAAGGTATTTCTCTCCATTGTATGCTTTCACATACTCAAGAAAAATTTTCTTTAACAGAAAAACAAAACAGAATGCCCCCAATCTTGCACAGATTTAGCACGTGCAGAAAATGGATAGATGTGTTATGTGCAGTCTACCTCTGGTTTAATGATATATAAACTGCCAAACAGACTTTATACCTGCTGATGGCATCACCTTTTATATGCAGGGCAGCCAAATTGGATATCTGAGTGCCATCTGAGAACAATTTGAAAACAATATGCACCAAGTTTCACACACCAAGTCCAGGTGACAAGACCTCAGATTTGTTTGTTGAGAAATTATCCCATTTAAAAATTTGAAAGTACTGACAGTACTGACAAATGTGTGTGTGTGTGTGTGTGTGTGTGTGTGTGTGTGTGTGTGTGTGTGTGCGTGCGTGCGTGCGTGCGTGCGTGCGTGCGTGCGTGCGTGCGTGCATGTGTGTGTGTATACATATATATATAGTGAATTAGATACGGATCCAAATCACATTCTGCTTAGGGTCCTGTATAGTCTTGGGCTGACTTTGCTTACTTTGCGTACAATAAGAGTGATTTTAAGTAATTTACCTCTGGGATTATTAAAGTATGTCTGATTCTGATTCTGATTAGATAGACTGATTTTTTCTTTCCAGCTTCCCTCAACCTCATCGCATTTTCTAAAGAGGTCATGGAAAAGAGCTTAGAAATAGACAGGATTTTTTTTGCCAGTGTAGCCATACCCAGTAGTGCCAGTTACAAGCAGTCTAGTTAATACAAGCCTTCAATGCAGCCCGAGGCCATTACTGCTACGATTATCTTCATGAAGCCACTAAAGCTGGTTTGGTTTCCATTAAAATGTTAAAGAAAAAAATAGTCTTTTTTTTAAGAGAAAGTGAACACAATAGTTTGGGACTTATGTTTTAAAAAAATTGTGAGGCATCAGTATGGAAGTCTTTCACCAGACAGAGTATAATCATCTAAAAACAGACAATTTTTTTTTTAGATAAAGCTTTTTAGTGTTTCCAGTAACCAACTACTTTCAGTTTTTCCACAGCTGTCTTTATGGAAATGGAAATGAAACAATATTTAGCATTTTACAAATGCCACAAATGATTCGAATTGAACAATAAGAAATTTAGGATGTTTCAGTCTTGTCCCATGCATCAATGAGGGGTCACACTTCATGAAATGTAAAGACTCAGAGTTTTTCCGAGCAATCTATTCTTTTTTTGCCCTTTACATTCCCAGTGAAAGATAAACTTTTTTTTATTTCTTTTTTTTATATTATTATTATGATTTATTTATTTTTTTTTATTAACATCATATATGACAAACAGCGTCGGCATCAGATGTACACAAATCTGAAAAACTTGAAGAAGCCGATCCAACTTGCTTCCGTACTTGCAGAGAAAACGAAAAGACAGTAAAAAGAAAAAATAAATAAAAAATAAATAAAATAATAATAAAAATAATAATAATAATTAGGGGTTTTCCATTAGTCTCAAACGGTTCACCATGTTATACAGTTCTGCATCTTGTTTTTTGTCCATGAATTTCAGAGATAAGAAGAGATGGCAGAGTTCCTTGTGAAAAGTGGGGAAAGATGGTTTGATTTTAAGAAAACGACATTTGTGAATGAAAAACTTACCCATGATAATTATTACATTTAGTAATCTTTCAAATATCTTTTCTTTTCTCAGAGTTCCAAAAACAATGTCTTTTATAGAAAATTCAGGTAAACTTGGAATTTTAGGGAAAAGCCAGTAGTGCACATCATCCCACAAAGCTTTGCAATACACACATTCATAAAAAAGATGTTCAGTTGACTCAATATCACCGTTACAAAAAAAAACTAGTATTATCATCAATAGCAAATCGAAGTCTAAGGAATTCCTTAGAGGGGTAAACACCTGAAAAGATTTTAAAGTGGACTTCCTTGAGTTTTGGAGGAACTGGGAGATTTAAATAATTTGTTCTAATATTTACCTTTTGATCCTTTGAAAAAAGATGTGATATAAAATTTGGATTTGATACAAAAGGAAATAAAATATTAGTAAAGCATTCCCTAATTTTTTTATTTTTC
Organism: Fundulus heteroclitus; assembly: GCF_011125445.2. Lineage (NCBI taxonomy): Eukaryota > Metazoa > Chordata > Actinopteri > Cyprinodontiformes > Fundulidae > Fundulus > Fundulus heteroclitus. The sequence continues at coordinate 33,405,658 of NC_046371.1, forward strand.
AGTTTATTATCTGTGATACTGTGCTCATTAATCAGAAGTCCAGGAAGCACAGGGGTTCTGTAATTAGGGTTCTCATAAAAGCATTTAACTGTGCATAAAATATTTGGCGGAATAGCTTTAATAACTTTTTCAAATTTACTTTTATTTATTTGCAGGTTATATTTTGCACAGAAGTCTTCAAAAGACATAATCCCTCCATTATTTAATAAATGCATCACAGACCAAACACCTTGTTCTAGCCAATTATGGGCAAAGATTGATTTATTATTCATTTTTATGTAACGGCAATTCCATAAGGGAGTATTGTGTGGGCTATAGTTATGCTTATAAATTAATCTCCAGTATAATAAAGCTTGCTGGTGAAAGAAGGAAAGTTTAACAGGCAGTTTTTTAACGTCAAAGTCACATCTAAGAAGGAAACTAATTCCACCCAGATTTGAAAATATTTTGCTTGGAATATGGAACCATAATTTATTTTGATTTGTCAGAAAAGATCGGAGCCAATTTATTTTTAAAGTGCCATTCATACTGTCAAATTCAATAGCTTGCAGGCCTCTGTCTTCAAACTGTTTAATTAAATTACCTTTTCTGATATAGTGAGTTTTTTGTTTCCATATAAAGTCAAAATTCATTCTGTTGATAGATTTGATTGCTGAATTGGGTATTCCTAATGTATATGCAGGGTAGATTAGTCTGGAGATACTTTCCATTTTGGTGAGAAATATTCTTCCCAGAATAGATAAATCTCTGTGTGTCCATTTATTTAGCTGAGTTTTGCATTCTTGAAGTTTGTCCCAAATATTCAGATTTTCTAAATCAGATTTATTTTTATTTATATGCACACCCAGATATTTAACGTTGGATTTAACAGGAATACTAAAAGCAGTAGACATGGGACAGTCTTTAAGAGGCAAGATTTCACATTTGTTTAAATTTAATTTAAGACCTGAAGCATTTGAGAATGTTTCAATCAATTTGAGAATTTTGGGAATTTAATTTAGGTTATTTAAGAATATGGTTGTGTCATCAGCTAACTGACTAATAGAAAACTCTTTGCCTCCCACCGACAATTTGCCAAATTGAGCATTTTTAATTGATATGGAAAGCATTTCTGCAGCAGCAATAAACAGCAAAGGAGAGATTGGACAACCTTGTTTTATACCTTTGTTGATGTTAAATCTTTGTGAGGTACCATGTGGAAGACACACTGAACTGTTTGTATCTTTATAAAATGTTTTAATTACATTAATAAATTTTTTACCAAACCCAAATAAATCTAAAGCTTTGAACATAAATTCATGTTCTATCATATCAAAGGTTTTATAAAAGTCTAAAAATAATACAAAGCCTTCATTTTCAATTAAATGGTTATAGTCAATTAAGTCCAAAATAAGGCGAATGTTGTTATGGATAGAGCGTCCTTTTATAAATCCAGATTGAGTGTCAGAGATAATTTGGGTTATGCCTGATTTTAACCTGTTAGCAAAAATGTGTGTCAGAAGCTTGTAATCATTATTTAATAGTGTTATTGGTCTTAAATTATCAAGAAGAGTTGGATCTTTTCCGGGTTTAGGGATGAGCGTGATGGCACCTTGTTTCATAGTGTGGGTTAAACAGCCATTTTCTAATAGCTCTGTAAGCATTCCAAATACAAGGGTTCTTATGTGAACCCAAAAATGTTTATAAAAGTTACTTGTTAAGCCATCGCAGCCCGGAGCTTTGTCCTTGGATAAAGCATCCAAAGCTTTATCCAATTCTTCCATGGTGATGTCTGCCTCACAAATCTGCTTAAAATTGTCATCAATTTTTGGAATTAAATGTTGAACAGAATGATAGAATGTTTCTGCCATTGAGTTATTGTATGTGGAGGAATATAAATTGCTATAAAAGGTAAAAATTTCTTTGGATATTAATTTTGAGTCAGTGCATGGTTTATCATTAATTTGCAAGCAATTTATCGCATTTCTTTCCTGTCTAATTTTTTCTAATCTACAGAAATATGCAGTACTTTTCTCACCATCTTCAATCCACTTAGCTCGGGACCTTAGATATGCTCCTTTGGCTTTTTTAGTATAAAAATTATCTAACTCAGACTGTAGAATTTTTTTTGTGCTCTTTGTCATCATCATTAAAAAAGGTTTAGAGCAGATGTGACTAAGTTGTTGAATGATTTCTAATTCCTTCTCCTTGTTTTGGGTAGCTATTAATTTACTGTATTTGATTGAGATTTGGCGGACTTTAAATTTAAAAAATTCCCATTTTTCCGTGTAAGAGTTTAAATTTTTATCACCACAAATTAAATTGAGATGCTCCAGGATGTCGTTATTAAACTTTTCATTGTTAAGTAGGGTTGAGTTAAACTTCCAGTAACCTTTGTTATGGGATTTTTTCAGTTGAGCTGTAATACTGAGTTGTATCAGGCAGTGATCAGATAAAGGTGCAGGTGAAATTCCAGCATTAACACTATTTTGCATCAGATTTCCTGAAATTAGCCAGAAGTCGATACGGGACTTAGCTGAGCCATCAGGTTTAAACCAGGAGTAGGACTGACCGCGCTGATTTGCTTCCCTCCAAGGATCCAGCAGGTTAAGGTCTAAGCAAAAGTTTTGTAAAACTACATTTATCTGATGAGATTGGAATTTAGAGGGTGATCTATCAAGCCATTCATTATAAACCATATTAAAATCTCCTCCCAATATAAAATTGTTTGTGGAATATTTATGAGCTAGTTCTTTTAGATGACTTGTTAATTCAGACAATAAGCGTTTATTCTGAGCAACACTGTTGTAACCATAGACGTTACAGAGAATCACAAAACGAGTTTCCATTTTGAGTACACAAATAATCCAGTGGCCCTGGGTGTCTTTCCTATGAGTTTCTAGTTTATTCTGAAAATTTTGAAATAGTAAAGCAACACCAGCAGATTTATTAGTACCATGACACAAAATTATTTTTTCCCCCCATTGATTAGACCAGAAGTTTTCATCTGCCTCAGTAGAATGTGTTTCTTGTAACAATATGCAGCTAGCTTTTGCATTTTTACAGAAGAGAAATATTGATTTTCTTTTGATACTATCTCTCAAACCCCTAACATTTAAAGACACACAGTTAAAGTTAGAAATAAACACAGACATAAAAGGGAAGCACCAGAAAAAATATGGAGAAGGTAATTGAACCTCTAGTGTTTAGGAAAAGGAACAAATGAAACACTAACTCCCTTAAACTGAGTTCGGAACAAAATAACTGACCTCTAACTAAATATGATTAGAATGTTTTTATCAAAAGGATTTAGCATATTTGTGAACAATTAACTTTATCTTTGTAAATAGCCCTATTTATTGAATTGGCCTATTTAACCAAAATGAATTTTAGAAATAAAGGAATGCAACTTTCCTTGAACCATAATCCAGCACCTTGTGTTCTCGAGCAATAGTGTGTGGTTACTAAACACTACCACTGGATTTTCAGTCAATCAGGGAATACCCGAACACCGCTGATGTAGCCGACATGCCCTCGGTAGTAGACACTTTTTCCCTCGTTCCTGGCTCGCTCCATTTTGGGCCAGACTGCAGCTCTTGCCTCCCGATCCAGTTTGCAGAAATCTTGCTTGAAGTGGATGCCCAGCTCCTTGCACGTCTTGGAATCTTTAGTGAGTTTCCAGAAGGCATCTCTGTGGTGTCGCATGCTGAACTGAATAAGTATTTGCCGATGTCTTCCATCTTCTTTTTTTCCCAGACGATGCGCGATGTCCACTGCGTTGCCAATGGACGAGGCCCAGTGCGGTGCTATTTTGGTTAAGATGTCGATGACTTCTTTGCGGGTATCTTCGTTATTTTTTTCTTTTAAGCCCTGAATTTTTAAATTCCAGCGGCGTTTATAGCGTTCTAGTTCCAACAACCTTTCCTTCATCTCCGCGTTTTCTTTGATGAGCGTAGGAACCTCTTTTTCCAGGTCAGATAGTTTCGTTTTGCAGTCTTTTATGTCAGCTGCGTTCATTTCGGCTAGCTTAGAGATGTTAGCAACCATTATCATGTTATCACGTAGCTGCACGCCGAAGTTATCAATCTTGTCTGTTAACTTGTTAATGGCTTCCACCATCGGGTTGATGACTTCCTCGTTTTGGGACACAATTACCTTGCTGGGTGGTGTCGGTGTTTTAATAGGCGTCGGGGGAGATTTCCTTTTGGTTGTTGGCAGTGAAGTGTCCATAGCATACTCGTGGTCAGGGGACTGGAGAGCACGTCTTGGACGCTGTCGCTGGTTTGGCCGTAGTATCAGCTTTTTCTCGTTTCATATCTTTTGTTGTATGTATGAGTTGTTAAAGAGAATTAAACCGGAAATAAATAAACTGTATAGGTAAGCTTTGTAACCTTTTGAGTGTTCAAAATCAGAGGTCTTAACTATCAAATCGGGAGTAGTGCATTCGAGCTTAAAGAAAGCTGCCTTTCCGGTTCGCCATCTTCCCCGGAATCCCCCAGTGAAAGATAAACTGTATTGGCGGTGGCTACTTCCTGTCTGTCTTTGTCACATGACCTCAGGTATCCAAAGCTGCCCTTTGAGAGCTATGTAGAGAACAGCTGAAACACTGGTTGTTACATTTCATGACGTTTAAAACAAACCTCCAGTTTAATGAAGGAGGGTTGCAACTAAAAATTACAGTAGGAAATTTTGAGACTACCCTGGACTTTACCTAAAATTTTAACAATCAGCCAACCTTGCAGGCCCCTCCCACTTACTCTCTGCTTCACTGCAGCCCTCCACAGCATCTCCTTTACAACAGAGGCTACCGTGCTGCTCCGATGTTTACCTGTCTTTGTTTTCTGAACAGGTATCACTCCAGAAACTGGCAGTTTTCCTGTAAAGTAGATTGTTTCTTCACCATTTCTCCTCACAGCTGCAGCCCACCTGCAGAATTGAGCTTGAATGATGGTAGCGCTGTGGGTGTGGGGGTATGAGCACTGTGTACACAAGAGTGACTGACACTGCTAACAACCAATCAGAGCCAAGTACTCCTCCTGGCTCCGATTGGTTGTTTCTGACCGGTAGCGGTGGATTTCTATTAATGGCATTACAACCTCTGAGAACAGCCAGAGGAGCTGGATTTATTCATAGATTATCTGTCTCATATTTCACTGTCAGGACATAGTGACAGTGTGAACAAATATGTAAATACAAAAGTTACCAACTGCAACTTTAATCATCAGTTAAAGGGACATGATTCACCGAAATTCCAATGAAATATGTTAGTATCTGAATGATCAATGAGTTGTACCAAACCAAAGAGGTTAATGTTAGCCCAGTAGTTCAGCAAAAATGTCACCTTAAAAGCTTTATCAGCAGGAGCACGATGAGTCATGAACTGTTCAAGTAAAGAACCGTTTTTAAGAAGGATCTGTTTTAACCTTCTACTTCAAAGTAGCCGAATAGTTGGTTTCCTTCACCTTCAAGCTAAAAAAGACCCAATCAGGGTTACAATGAGGAATGCCTATTTGAGATAATCCTGATTTTCCTTCTAAGCACTACAGCACAAAACAAATAAAACCATTTGTGTAAACTTGTTTTTCTATTGAACAACCCAGTGTATCAAAAACTGACCACATAACCAAACGCTACATGTTCATTTAATAGTGGTATTTTTTTTTATTATTATTATTTGTACATAGAAATGTCCATCACAGGACACAGATACACACAGAATAAAACACCATGCATGCACACATTCACACCTAGGGGGAATTTAGAGAGACCAATTCAGCTGAATTTAAGAATAGGTCCATTTATTTATCAAAGTATATTTTAACAACCTTTATCTGAAATTACTTACAATGAATATGAAAAAGAAAAGTCACTTGGTTCGGCTGGAGGTCTGTAGAAAAACCAAAGCCTTACTGCATTTAACTCTTACATTGTACTTTGCATCAGAGAACAGAACTCCTATGAGGGACTTTATTTTCCAAATCCATACTGCAACAAATCCAGTCAGTAGGAATCTATAGAACTGCTGTTAGTTTATTGTCACAATCTGTTCTGGTTTATGTTTATTATTTGGTTAAGTAGCTCTTTTCGCCTTTGGGTTTATTTCCGTTTTTGGATTTTAGTTTAGCCCCTTTATTGTGTTAGTTATCTGGTTCCTGTTTTAGCTCTGCTTTTAGTTCTGTGCTTGGTTTGTTTCGGTTTTGTCTTAGGTTTATTTTCTAGTCTCCTGTCTGCTCCCTTAATCACTCCCACCTGTCCTTGATTAGTTTCCCTCCGCTCACCTGTCTATCCCCCTATTTAAACCTGCCTTAGTTCTCTGCTCCCCATCGGTTCATCACACTTCATGCCCACGCGTCTGTTCCTCCTCGTTTGTTTCGGTAAGAGCCTCAGCACCTTGATCCTGTTTTGGTTAACCTGCTTCTGTTTACTCTGCCCAGTTTTGTTCCTGTCAAGTGTATTAGATGTCTGCCTTACCCCCTTTTTGGATCCGTTTTTTGTTCATTTGCCCTTCAATAAAATCCAGCACAAGGAAAAACATTATTTTTTCCTTTTCCGGGTTCTGCTCCTCAACATTCATTACAGTTTATAGCTTTTATTTAAGGAGCTTTCAACTTGTAGGTAGCCATTTGTGAAACAGGGGTACTAAAAGTAGCCAAAAAAACAAAATTGTAAAATAACTGACTGAACAAAACGGTGTGACGCTACTGTAAAACCTGGCATAAAGGAAGTTTCATGCAAAACCAGTTTCAGTTGTAATGCTTGGGGCATCTGCTATCTTGCAGGAAACCTTTCCTGGGCCCTTCTGATTGGAGTTTCCATGTTTTCCCCACACATGCATGGTTTCTCTCTAGATATGATCGCTTTCTTCTGACGGCCAAAAGCTAGGTGGAAAAGCAACTCCTAATTCACTGCTTAGATGTAACCGAGTGCATGCATGGTTATCTGTCCTGATTTGTTGTGCACCATCGATGGAAGCACTTTTTTTTTCTCCAGTTGTGGAAAAAATGAAATAACATCTTAGAGAACTTTAAGAACTTTTTTGTATAAATACACATGTAGTTCTTGGTTCTTCGAAGAGTATGAGTGCTTTCTAGCTGCAGCTTCAGTGTGAATATCATAGCACATGAGTGACTAAGAGGAACAAAAGTGGTGCAACCGTGTGGCGACTGGTTAGGCAATGAACCGCTGCATTCACCTAAACCCCTATTGAAAAAAAAACATGGAAAAATTCATTCAATATTATCTTGTAAACAACTGGGAATTTCAATTCATCCATGGATGACTAGCTGGGTCATATGCTTTTTTCTTTTTTTTTTTTTTTTTTAGCAATGATTATGTTACGCCTTAAAAATACTGTATGCAGATCTTATTTATACACATAAAGAGACTGCCAAACTACTTGACCCAACATAATTAGAATAGACATCCAGTAGAAAGATTTTAAATAATACATATAAGTAGTAAAGATGATAATTCACAGAAAAAAGCTTAAGCATCTTCAAAATGAATGCAACAAAATAAAACTTGACAGTGTTTTCTAGGAAGTGAAATGCATTTGAAGCTGCACAATAGAAGGTAAACAGAAAGTCTGCAGCTTTGACAGTTGTGCTCTCCGTTTCTTGTAATTCTGCCAGTTCCCTCCACGAGAGTTGGAAAGAACATCCTTGTCTCGTCTGTTCTTGGCTGCAGTGATGCTAAGAAATAGCCCCTGAGTCCCCAAGGCCAAGGCTGAATACCAGTGATTAGGAGTGTTGGTACCTAGCCTGAACTGTGCAGTAAAATGACCATTAAATATTTGGTAAAAGTGGAAAAACATTAAACAACTTCGCTACCATCATGTATAAAATGGACAACAATTCAAGGCATAATATTTCAATCATTTAACCACTCAATTGTGATGGTCATAAAGTGTGAATGGATGATATTTTATTTTCATCATGGTTTCAAATTTATCTCGTCAATTAATATTAAAAGTCTCAAATTGACACCACTGACCTGATCACAACTAAAATATTTCTATCTCACAAGGCCTGTAAAAAGTATACGTCCCCACATTAAAATACCAGGTTTTTGGGATGGATTAAAGCAGATCGTAATAAATATAGAATATTTTTTAAAAAGGTGACATAACCAAGTTAATGAGTGTTCACACCTCGTAAACTAGAACTTAGGAAACTAATGATTTAATTCTTGCATTCATTCTTATTAAATTGTCATTTACTAAACAGCAGTCATTTGTATCCTTTCGTCATTGTACAAATGTATCGGTCAGGAGCAGCCACCAGTTCATTTACTTATCTATTGATTTAAACTTTATTTCTCCAGAAAAGAAGTCCTTTGAGATTGTTATTCTCTTTTACAAGGATGTCCTGGTTTGAGAAAATCTGGGACAGCAGTGACATTAGAAAAACTGGAGGTTTCTCCAGAATAGAAGAAAAAGTTAGCAACTGATCAGAGAGGCTGCTAAGAAACCGGCAGCAACAATGAACAAGCTGCAGGAACTTCTGCCTAATACTGCTAGTATTCTGCATGTAACAAAAAACGGTTTCTTAATATTTATGGACAAAAGAGTAGGGTTGTCTAAAAGAAGCTCTTTCAAAAAAAAAAAAATCAAGCAATGGTTAATTTCTTCTCAAGAATCTCTATTGCCTTTATGTGTTAGCGTATAATTGAATTATGGTGAGACACCAGTCGAAACAAAAACAAACAAACTACAATCTTCTTGTGAGAATAATAAATGTTTTTGAAAAACCTAGTCAGTCCATAAATAAACTGCAGAAAATCAGTGGAATCACCCAAAAATGAACATGGACAAGGAATTACAACTCAATCTGGTCAATTTGGAAAACCTTTACAAGGTGGAGTGGGCAAATGTTACCAGGTCAAGATGTGAGACGCTGACACATTTCTACCAAAGAAGCTGAAATTAAATCAATGTGTGGCTCAACAACATATCAGGTTACTGAGTCTTTCTTTTGGTTTTTACCTTTTAAGTGACTATGCATAACAAATATTAGAGTACATTTGAAAAAGGTTTTAAGATGGTTTAGTATGTTTCATCCCCCTCCCCCCTGTTTGACCATACAGGGGAGCTAGAAATTTGTAAAATCTGAGTTTAAAGTCATAATGCTCTTGTCACACTGTATCTTGAGATGCATGTTGGCACGATCAATAAGCTGTTGCGAGTGTTGCTAAATTTAAAGAAATCAAATGGATTTTGCCCAACATGAAGTACTGTTGCATGTTTGAATTGTGTATGTGTGTGTATTACTTTTGATACACCCCTACTATGTCAGGACACGGTTAGTTACTTTTGTCTCATTTCATGGTCACTGTTTTCTATTATTTATTCTTGTATGAGTGGCCCCATGCTGTCAAATCATTAGCTGAATTAGCCAAAACTTTGGTCTGGCTGCTGTTAGTTGAAGCCATTTCAAACACTGACATGAGTAGAAAATCTTCATCAATGCAGAAGAAATGTTGCATGACATGAGATTTTATTCATAGGTCATTGATGCCACATTTGCATAAACTCTGCAGCAATACCCCGTCCGTCCGTCCGTTGTCTTCCGCTTATCCGGGGTCGGGTCGCGGGGGTAGCAGCTTCAGTAGGGAGGCCCAGACGTCCCTCTCCCCAGCCACTTGGGCCAGCTCCTCAGGAGGAATCCCAAGGCGTTCCCAGGCCAGCCGGGAGACATAGTCCCTCCAGCGTGTCCTGGGTCTTCCCCTGGGCCTCCTCCCGGTGGGACGTGCCCGGAACACCTCTCCAGGGAGGCGTCCAGGAGGCATCCTGACCAGATGCCCGAGCCACCTCAACTGGCTCCTCTCGACGTGGAGGAGCAGCGGCTCTACTCTGAGTCCTCCCCGGATGACTGAGCTCCTCACCCTATCTCTAAGGGAGAGCCCAGACACACTACGGAGAAAACTCATTTCAGCCGCTTGTATCCGGGATCTCGTTCTTTCGGTCACGACCCAAAGCTCGTGACCATAGATGAGGGTAGGAACGTAGATCGACCGGTAAATCGAGAGCTTCGCCTTTTGGCTCAGCTCTCTCTTCACCACGACGGATCGGTACAGCGCCCGCTTCACAGCAGACGCTGCACCAATCCGCCTGTCGATCTCCCGCTCCATCTTCCCCTCATTCGTGAACAAGACCCCAAGATACTTGAACTCCTCCACTAGGGGCAGGACATCCTCCCCAACCCGGAGAAGGCACTCTACCCTTTTCCGGTTCAAGACCATGGTCTCGGATTTGGAGGCACTGATTTTCATCCCGGCCGCTTCGCACTCGGCTGCGAACCGCTCCAGTGAGAGCTGTAGATCACGCCCTGATGAAGCCAATAGGACCACGTCATCCGCGAATAGCAGAGACGCAATCCTAAGGCCACCAAAGCGGATCCCCTCAACACCTTGGCTGCGCCTAGAAATTCTGTCCATAAAAGTTATGAACAGAATCGGTGACAAAGGGCAGCCTTGGCGGAGTCCAACTCTCACCGGAAACGAGTCCGACTTACTGCCGGCAATGCGGACCAGACTCTGACACCGGTCGTACAGAGACCTGACAGCCCTTATTAAAGGGTCCGGTACTCCATACTCCCGGAGTACCCCCCACAGGATCCCCCGGGGGACACGGTCGAATGCCTTCTCCAGATCCACAAAGCACATGTAGACTGGTTGGGCAAACTCCCATGCCCCCTCAAGAATCCTGCTGAGGGTATAGAGCTGGTCCAGTGTTCCACGGCCAGGACGAAAACCACACTGCTCTTCCTGAATCCGAGATTCGACTATCCGACGGACCCTCCTTTCCAGAACCCCTGAATAGACCTTACCAGGGAGGCTTAAGAGTGTGATTCCTCTGTAGTTGGAACACACCCTCCGGTCCCCCTTTTTAAATAGGGGGACCACCACCCCAGTCTGCCAATCCAGGGGAACTGCCCCCGATGTCCACGCAATGTTGCAGAGCCGCGTTAACCAACACAGCCCCACAACATCCAGAGCCTTAAGGTACTCAGGGCGAATCTCATCCACCCCCGGAGCCTTGCCACCGAGGAGCTTTTTAACAACCTCGGCAACCTCAGCACCAGAGATGGGAGAACCCGACCCAGAGTCCTCAGGCTCTGCTTCCTCAATGGAAGACGTGTTGGTGGGATTAAGGAGGTCTTCGAAGTATTCCGCCCACCGATGCACGACGTCCCGAGTCGAGGTCAGCAGCACACCACCCCCACTGTAAACAGTGTTGGTACTGCACTGCTTCCCCCTCCTGAGATGCCGGATAGTGGACCAGAATCGCTTCGAAGCCGTACGGAAGTCTTTCTCCATGGCCTCTCCGAACTCTTCCCACGCCCGAGTTTTTGCCTCGGCGACCAGCCGAGCCGCCTGCCGCTTCGACTGCCGGTACACATCAGCTGCTTCCGGAGTCCCACAGGCCAAAAAAGCCCGATAGGACTCCTTCTTCAGCTTGACGGCTTCCCTCACCGCTGGTGTCCACCAGCGGGTTCGAGGGTTGCCGCCACGACATGCACCGACAACCTTGCGGCCACAGCACCGACTAGCCGCCTCAGCAATAGAGGCGTGGAACATGGTCCATTCAGACTCAATGTCCCCCGCCTCCCTCGGGACGTGTTTAAAGTTCTCCCGGAGGTGGGAGTTAAAGCTCCGCCTCACAGGGGACTCCGCCAGACGTTCCCAGCAAACCCTCACAGTACGTTTGGGCCTGCCCGGTCGGACCGGCTTCCTCCCCCGCCATCGGAGCCAACTCACCACCAGGTAGTGGTCGGTGGAGAGCTCCGCCCCTCTCTTCACCCGAGTGTCCAAGACATGCGGCCGCAGATCAGATGAAACGACAACAAAGTCGATCATTGAACTGCGACCTAGGGTGTCCTGGTGCCAAGAGCACATATGGACACCCTTATGCTTGAACATGGTGTTTGTGATGGACAATCCATGACGAGCACAGAAGTCCAACAACAAAACACCACTCGAGTTCAGATCAGGTGGGCCATTCCTCCCAACCACGCCCCTCCAGGTCCCACTGTCATTGCCCACGTGAGCGTTGAAGTCCCCCAGCAAAACGAGGGAGTCCCCAGGAGGGGCACTCTCCAGTACCCCTTCCAAGGACTCCAAAAAGGGTGGGTAATCTGAACTGCTGTTTGGCGCATAAGCGCAAACAACAGTCAGAACCCGTCCCCCCACACGAATGCGGAGGGAGGCCACCCTCTCGTTCACCGGGGAAAACCCCAACGTGCAGGCACCGAGATGGGGGGCAACAAGTATGCCAACCCCAGCTCGGCGCCTCTCACCATGGGCAACTCCAGAGTGGAAGAATGTCCAGCCCCTCTCAAGGAGACTGGTTCCGGAGCCAGAGCGGTGCGTCGAGGTGAGTCCGACTATCTCTAGTCGGAACCTCTCAACCTCGCGCACAAGCTCAGGCTCCTTCCCCACCAGAGAGGTGACATTCCACGTCCCAAGAGCCAGCTTCTGCAGCCGAGGATCGGAACGCCAAGGTCCCCGCCCTCCACTGCTACCCGTTACACATTGCACCCGACCCCTTTGGCCCCTCCGACAGGTGGTGAGCCCATCGGAAGGGGGACCCATGTCGCCTCTTCGGGCTGAGCCCGGCCGGGCTCCATGGGCAAAAGCCCGGCCACCAGACGCTCGCCAACGTGCCCCACCTCCAGGCCTGGCTCCAGAGTGAGGCCCCGGTGACCCGCGTCCGGGCGAGGGAACACGAGGTCCAATAATTGTATTCATCATAAGGGGCATTTTGGGCTGCACTTTGTCTGGTCCCTCACCTAGGACCTGTCTGCCTTGGGTGACCCTACTAGGGGCTTAAAGCCCCTGACAGCATAGCTCCTAGGATCATTGGGACACTCAAACCCCTCCACCACGGTAAGGTGGCAGCCCAGGGAGGGGCAGCAATACCCCATGTATGTGGTATATATGACATTGAGTTGCAAGTGTCAAAAAACAAAACTTCTCAATATGTTAAAAAAACAAAAATGGCAGCCTGGCCCAGCTGGAGTTCAAATGTTCTGATAGAAAATCTGGTGCATAGGAAGGGGGTGCTTTAGTGTGCTTTTTTAACCTAAACCTGGGAATCTTCCTACACCACTGATATGCAGGACAGATCTGCAACAATATGATGGGCTTTAAGACTTTATAGAATAAGCAAAATACATAGAAAACAGTCTATATGATGCTCTCAAAAAGAGCCATAGAGATCAGGCGCTCTAATGTGTTTTTTATACATAATGAATTACAACTAGTATCAGAATTTAAATATTTCGGGTGTGCTGTCATACACTACACTCTCCTTTAAAAGTCATAAAAAGATAACACAGAAAATTAAATACATTTCTAATTTGAATCAAACAAGGGGATCACTGACGCACAAAGCTGCCATGATGTTTTTGCACTGTAAGCTATTTTATAACCAGCTGGTCTCTGACAGTTGTTACAATCCTGAAGCCAATAGAGGGGCTATACCAAAAAGCATTGAACATTTTGGATAAAAAAAATTGTTATTTATCACCATTGTAATATTTTGTCAAAATATAATTTATTGAGCTCTGAAAACTTCATAAAACTTAAAAATGCCTGTCTTATCTATAAAAGCTTACATGGGCTGGCTCCACCACAAAATGTTCTTTCATATAAGGGCTGTGCGCAGTGGAATAGTCTGGCAACTTTGGGACTTAGAGTGCGTACAGAAAATTTTTTTGTTGCATACAGCTTGTAAATTGCAGTAAAAATTAAATTACAGTATAAGGTGCAGCAGTGATTTAAAAGTAAAACAATTGAAATGTAAACAATGCAGGAGAAAGTGACAGTGTACAGGTGAGTATTTTTAAAAAACATTTGTATGTACAGAATTTGTGCAAAGGGCATTTGTGCAAGAATGCATTTAAAAACTAAGAGTTCGGCAGCATTTGTAATGCTAGATGGAGATGCAATGATGCAAAATGTGCAAATATGCAAATGTTGTGCAGGGTTTATGGGTTATAGTTCAGCAATTCAACAGCCTGATAGCAGCAGAGAAAAAGCTTTTGCAGAACCTGGTGGACCTGCTGCGGAACCTCTTCCCAGAGGGCAGCAGGGAGAACAGTCCATGGTGGGGGTATGAGGTGTCCCTAATGATATTACGGGCTCGGGACACGTGGCGCTGAGATGAAATGTCTTTTATGGAGGGAAGAGGAGCCCCGATGACCACTTCTGCTGTCCTCACCACTCTCCTCACGTTCTTCCAGTCGGAGGCACTGCAGCCTCCACACCACACAGAGAGACAGCTGGTCAGAATGCTCTCTATGGTGCTTCTGTAGAAGGTCGTGAGGATGGGCGGGGGCAAGTGGGCTCTCCTCATCCTCCTCAGGAAGTACAAGCGCTTCTGTGCCCTCTTCACCAGTGACGTGGTGTTCACAGACCAGCTGAGGTTGTCCGTGATGTGCACCCCCAGGAACTTGGTGCTGCTGACCACCTCAACAGCTGAGCTGTTGATGAGCAGTGGATTGTGGTGAGGCTGGTTCTTCCTGAAGTCGATGACGAGCTCCTTCGTCTTCTTCACGTTTAGGATCAGGCTGTTTTCTCTGCACCAGCCCACTAGCTGCTCCACCTCCTCTCTGTAGTCCTGGTCGTTGTCGTCTCTGATCAGGCCCACCACCGTTGTTTCGTCAGCAAACTTCACGATGTGATTGGTGGTGAACCTGGAGACACAGTCGTGTGTCATCAGGGTGAACAGCAAGGGGCTCAGGAAGCAGCCCTGAGAGGGAGCCCATGCTGAGGGTGATGACATCAGAGGTGTTCTGTCCGGCCCGGACCGACTGAGGTCTGTTGGTGAGGAAGTCTATAGCAGCCAGTTGCGAAGGGGTGTGGTGAAGCCCAGATGTTCCAATTTTCCCACCAGGTGCTGTGGGATGATGGTGTTAAACGCCGAACTGAAGTCCAGGAACAGCATCCGCTGAAGTGACTTGAGTTATATTTGCCACCTAGTAAATAGGGGAGGTGGTCATTATTGTATAAAAATTAAAATATAAAAGCATTCCAGCACATGCTGGGGCGGAGGGAAACCACATCACATGTGGTATCCCTCCGCCCCTCTGGTCGGTAACCATCCCCGCAAATTCTAAATTGAAAATTAAAAAATAACATACCGAAAATCCTTGCTCTTATGTCATGTTCAAAACATTCTTCTTCGAAATGGTTGCGGCATATGACGTGTTTTCTCTCTGGCCAGAAGTTAGATGGCAAATCCGCTCTCTTCAAGTTGGCAATCCAGCAATGAGCCCGGTGGCTCATGAATCAGAAAGTTGAAATGAGCAATGTTTTTCCACTTTTACCAGTTGTGTTGGAACATCCAATTGCCATGCACGTGAGCATTGTTGCTGTAACAATTGCTCTTGCAAATGTCAATGGTGAAGTCCTCTGGAAATCCGAAATAATTGTTGATGATCGCAGCTGTGTAGAACTGCTCCCATTGACTTTGCTTGGAAAGAGCAAAGAAATGCTGTCGCCGCTCCGCTTTTCTACGTAGCAGGATGTGATGTCAGACGGCCCTTACTGCCCAAAAATGGGCAGTAATGGCCGCCCCCATAGACAGTGATCCAGATGACAATTTATGTTTTTATTTTCTTATTGATTAAAGATAAGTTAATTAAATAACCACAAACGTATTAATTTTAGTTATAGCTAATGGTCCCCTGATTTTTCCTTGTTGACCGGACTTCCCCTTTAAATAAATAATAAAATTATACTAATTAGCATTTTTTATTGCCAGTTAAGGACTGTCAGGGTTTATTTTTGATCTGGCTTTTGTTAACTATTTTTCAGTTCTTCCTCGTTGTCTGGGTTTAGTTAGGATCTAGCTTTATTTATGGTTAGTTTTCAGTAGTGATGTTACGTGATGTGCCGAGGCTTCGAGGCGTGTGTCGAGTAATGGAGGGGGCGTTTCCGTAAAGCGCGTATCGAAGCTTGCTTCATGTAGTATAGTGATTTAGTTTTCTGTCCAGGTTAACTTGTTATTACGCCAGACCACCAGAGGGAGTGGTGAGTTAGTTTTGAGGGGCGAAGCAGAAAAAGAAGATGACTGCCGACATGTTCAGTGTAAGCTGTTTTCCAAAATAAAAGGGAGCAACCCCCCAAGAAAAGAGTGTGACCCTGCTTCATTCAGTGTGAGGTTATCACATATTGGCGACGAGGATACTGGCTGCTATCAGGAGGCACTTGCTTTCCGTGACGGAAGACGTGAGGAGAAGCACGTTGTCAGACGGTCGAAACGGAGCGGAGAAAATTCCGACAGAAGTACTTTGGTAGGCCGCGATGAGCGCAATGATAGGCACTCTGTCAGCATTTGATGCTAAAGAACAGACTTGGGAAGAGTACTGTGAGATTTTGGATCAGTTTTTTGAGGCAAATGACATCGACGACGGTGATAAGCAGAGGGCTATACTTAGTGTGGTGGGACCAGCCACGTATAAGCTAATGAGGAATCTCGTGAGCCCGGATAAGCCCAGCTCGAAAACGTATAGTCAGTTGGTTACACGGATGAAAGAGCATTTTAATCCGAAACCGAGCGAGATTGTGCAGAGATATAAGTTTGACTCTCGTTCCCGTCAACCCGCTGAGTCCGTTAGTGCTTATGTGGCAGAGCTCAGACGCCTGGCTCAAGATTGCAATTTTGGAGCTACACTGGACCGGAGGTTGAGAGACCGTTTGGTGTGCGGGATTGCTGACGACAGGATTCAAAGACGCCTATTGTCGACGAGCGACCTGACATTTGAAAATGCATTTCAGATTGCTGTGGCTGAAGAAGCAGCGAATAGGAACATTTCGGACTTGCACCAGTCGGCGGCGTGTCACAGCATGGTGGCGGAGGGACACGGAAGAAAAACCGATTGGAAAAAGACGGAGAGTGTGTGTTACCGATGCCACGGGAAGCGCCACAGTGCTGGCGAATGTAGGTTTAAAGACGCCACATGTCACGTTTGTGGGAAGCTTGGACATATTGCAAAGGCCTGCAGATCCAGGAATAAAAATAAAGAGGAGACCAGTCATATGAAAAAAGGTGCACGTCAAGGAGGACGCCAAGGACGTTCATACAGATCACACAAGGTATGTGACAAGCAGGATGAGGACAGTATGTTAAATCAGGAGGAAGAGGCTTTCACTCTAGCCTGTTTAACAACTGGGACTTCTATCCAGAGAGTTGAGCCTTTTGAGGTGAAAGTGGAAGTAAATAAGAAAGGAGTGAAGTTTGAAATTGACACAGGATGTAGTGTCAGTTTGATGAATGAAACCCAGTTTCGGGAGTTGTGGCCGGCACACAGTCGACCACAGATAGAACAAAGTAAACTCTCTCTTAAATCATACAGCGGGGAGAAAATTACAGTTTTGGGCGTGGCCCAGGTCGAAGTGCACTATACGAACCAGAAGAAAATGCTTCCCCTAGTGGTGGTGAAAGGGACTGGCTCAAATCTGCTAGGCAGAGGATGGCTGAAAGAATTAAAGCTAAAGTGGGATGAGATTAAAAACGTGAAAACAGAGGCACAGGCCTTACAGGACGTTCTCTCACAACACAAAGAGGTTTTTAAAGAAGAGTTAGGAATGTTAAGAGGTGTGCATGCAACCATTCGAGTTTCGGCAGACGCCCAGCCTAAATTTTACAAACCTCGTTCAGTCCCATATGCAATGAGGACTAAGGTGGAGGAGGAGATGGAACGACTTCTAAAGGATGATATCATAACTCCTGTAAAGTACGCAGAGTGGGCAGCGCCCATTGTTCCCGTTCTGAAGCCGGATGGCTCTGTCAGAATTTGTGGTGATTATAAATTAACAGTAAACAAGGCATCGTCACTGGAACAGTACCCAATTCCCCGCGTTGAAGACCTTTTCAATGCTCTAACTGAAGGCAAACTGTTCACTAAGCTTGACTTGAGTCATGCATATCAGCAGATAGTAATGGATGAGGGCTCCAAGAAATACCTGACTATAAACACACATCGTGGCTTGTTCACTTATAACAGGTTACCTTTTGGAGTGTCATCAGCCCCAGCTATTTTCCAAAGAACCATGGAAAGCTTGTTGCAAGGTCTACCAAATGTTGTAGTCTATTTGGATGACATATTGCTGACTGGAAGTGACACCAGAGAACACCTGAAAACACTGGATGAAGTCTTAAAAAGGCTGCAGAAAGCTGGACTGCGACTTCATAGGAATAAATGTGTGTTTTTGCAGGAGCAGGTGGAATACCTGGGTCACAGAATCGATGCAGAAGGTTTGCACCCAGTGCAAAGCAAAGTGAGAGCTATTGAGGAAGCTCCACCTCCTACCACAGTGACTGAACTGAAAGCTTTTTTGGGCCTTTTAAATTACTACAACAAGTTTCTCCCTAACCTTGCCACACGCTTGGCACCGTTACATCAGCTGCTGAGGAAAGGAGTTCCATGGTCTTGGAATAAGGAACAGCAGGAAGCATTCAGTTTAGCTAAACAGCTGCTGAAATCAGCCAAAGTACTGTGTCATTACTCTGCAGACAAGGACTTGGTGCTTGCATGTGACGCCTCACCATACGGAGTGGGAGCCGTGTTGTCGCATGTGATGGAAGATGGAAGTGAGAGACCTTTAGGTTTTGTCTCAAGGACATTGACACCAGCAGAAAAGCGTTACTCGCAGCTCGACAAGGAGGGTTTAGCCATCATATTTGGGATCAAGCGATTTCACAAGTACATTTATGGTCGGAAATTCAAAATCTATACTGACCATAAGCCTCTGATCTCTCTCTTTCATGAAGCTAAGCCGGTGCCACAGATGGGATCGCCAAGAGTGCAAAGGTGGTCTAGCTTGTTAGGAGCATATGAGTACAAAATAGTATATAAACCAGGTAAAGATCAAGCCAACGCAGACGCCTTGAGCCACCTGCCACTACCACAGATAGATGACGAGGAGGAGTCAGGACAAGTCTTCATGCTGGATGTGATGGATAATCCACCCATCAAAACACCTCAAATACAGCAATGGACGGCTAGGGATCCAATACTGTCACAAGTGCGGGCTTGGTGTCTTAAAGGTTGGCCTAACAAAGTGGACATTCAGTTCAAGGCTTACAGTCAGAGAAGGTTGGAGTTGAGCGTTGAAGATGGATGTGTCCTGTGGGGTGCCAGAGTGGTGATTCCACAGAAAGGAAGGTCGGCTCTTTTGAAGCAACTGCATAGTGTGCATCCTGGAATGTCAAGGATGAAGGGTTTGGCACGTTCCTATATGTGGTGGCCAGGAATGGATGCTGACATAGAGGGGGAAGTACAATCCTGCCACACTTGTCAGGAAAATAGGAAGGCTCCAGCAGCAGCACCCCTACACCCTTGGGAGTGGCCAGAGTCACCCTGGAGTAGATTGCACGTGGATTACGCCGGCCCTCTTTCAGGCAAGATGTTTCTTGTTGTGGTGGACGCACATTCAAAGTGGATTGATGTGTATCCTACAAACACTGCAACAAGTCAGGTGACCATAGAGAAACTCAGACAGTGTTTCAGCACACATGGTTTACCCCAGACGCTTGTTTCAGACAACGGCACATGCTTCAAGAGTCAGGAGTTTGAACTGTTCTATAAACAGAATGGAATACAGCATGTTACATCTGCACCTTTTCACCCGGCATCAGATGGCCTGGGGGAAAGGGCTGTTCAGATTTTGAAACAAGGCCTCAAGAAAGTAAAAGGGGACACTATGGAAACAAGGTTGGCAAGATTCCTGTTTAACTATAGGATCACACCACAAAGTACCACAGGCTTGTCACCTGCTGAGCTACTGATGTCGAGGAGATTGCGTTCTACACTGGATCTCCTGCTGCCGGACATCAAGGCCAAAGTGTGTAAGAAACAAGCTAAACAGAAGGAATATCATGATGCCCACAGTAAGTGGAGGAGTTTTTCTCCCGGCGCTGATGTATACGTCCGAAATTATAGTCGTGGTCCGACGTGGGTGCCTGCTATCATTGTGGGGAACACTGGTCCAGTGTCTTACACCGTACAGATGGGAGATGGACGGGTTGTGCGGCGTCATGTGGATCAAGTCAGGAAACGACATGTGATACAGAAGGAGAGGGATGACATGGAAGCAAGGGGCGCTCTTCAGGGTCCGGAGGAAGGAGTGACGTTCGAGTCATCAGTCTCGGGGGCGCCATTTTCGGGAGAAGAAGTGGTGGGGGAGCCTGCCGGCACTGCCCCAGTTCTACTTCCTACGGATGGTGTGCCAGGTGTGGACAGCCAACGAAGGGCCGTTCCACCTCCTGTACTACGCCGCTCTGAACGCCAAAGGAAGACTCCCCCGTACTTGAGTGATTTTGTGTGTGGATAGTTTTTTTTTTTTACATTAGAGGATACTTGAACCAAATGGTTGATTTTCCTTCCCAGAAAAAAAAAATTATATATATGTTATTTCAATGTAAAAAAAATAAAAATAAAAAAAATATATATAACTGGAAGGTTGGTTCTTATGTAATTTCACTGGCTGAGTTGAATCTTAAAGGGGGAGGAATGTAGTATAGTGATTTAGTTTTCTGTCCAGGTTAACTTGTTATTACGCCAGACCACCAGAGGGAGTGGTGAGTTAGTTTTGAGGGGCGAAGCAGAAAAAGAAGATGACTGCCGACATGTTCAGTGTAAGCTGTTTTCCAAAATAAAAGGGAGCAACCCCCCAAGAAAAGAGTGTGACCCTGCTTCATTCAGTGTGAGGCACAGACATATATACGTAGACGCGTCATAGGGCGCAGGTTCGCACGTCAACGTCACCGCTATATTGTATGTGGCAGAAAAAAGTTGAGTTCTGTTATTGTGAACGTGGATCAGAGAAGATGCGTCATTCCTGTGCTGCAATAAATACACACACACACGCATATATATATATATATATATATATATATATATATATATATATATATATATATATATATATATATATATATATATATATGTGTGTGTGTGTTTATGTGTTATGAATATAAGGATCAATTTGTTAAATCTAAACATTGTGGTCTTCATTATTTCATAAAACCGTGTCACATGTGAACCTTTAGGAACAGACTTTTTGGGTGAGTATTAAAGAGGTAAAATTAATAATATGAGAAAAAAAAGTCCTAAAGTAAAAATAAACTAACAAACACAAAAGTGATAATGTTATGATAAAAACATCATATTATGAGAATTAAGGGGGAACATTTCCAGAATAATCACAGTTTGCAGAATTATTTCACTCCTGGAGTAATAGGGCCAGGTTAGATTATTTTAATTATTTTTATTCTTTAGGACAATAAATTCAGGAGAGTGAAGCTAAAGGGATACGAAAATAAACTTGTAATATTACAAAAAATACTACGAATACAAAGTATATTCAGAGATTAAAGTCCCTCTGATACTGTTTAAGTGACTGAGTAACTGCAGATTTGCCACATTTAAGATGGCGGACGCTCTGACGCATCTCAGCATAGGCAGAACCCGCCCAATGACGCGTCTACTCTTATATTATGTCTATGGTGTGAGGTTATCACACTTCATTTAGGGGAGGAGCCGAAAACGATGACGTCCAAAGCATCGCTGCCCGGTTGTACCACGTGACTGCTTCGGGAAGTGGCTCAGATTTTGCCAGATGACCGGTTTATTCAGAACCAGTTATGGCTGCACGCTGGATCATAAAACAGTTCTGCTAACCAGATGCAGTTTGAAACGCCACTTGGTCTGTTTATAAGTTTCGTTTTTATTAATTCTGCATTTTTTAACTACATGCACCATATTTCTGTGCCCTAGCGCTTGCTCCTCTTCCCCCCTCCTTTCCCTCGGAGCAGGTGCTTTTATCACCGTTCACCATTCAAAACGTGAATCACTGTTTAATGTCCTCACATCAGTAGCAATGTGTGCCAGCTAAAGTCAATAGGAGAGTTAGTAGCTGTGTTTCATGCTCTTTTGTTTTTAACAACATAGAATCAGTGGCGCTTCGGTGGGCTGCTGCCTCGCGCTTTAATTCAGGTGCGCACTTTTAAGGGTCATTTTAAAGAACTTGTAACATCAGGGTCTTCATCTCAGATCTGTCAGTACCCTTGTTCCCTTTATAGGAGCCCTTTACAGTGTTTATGCATTTTCCCCACTGTTTATCCGTCGCACGCAGTGCACCAACAGGGGTAAAATCTGCCCACCGCACCGCCGCACTGACAAGAGCAATAGAAATTTATCTGGTCAGTGCGGCGACTGACTGAGAAACCTGTCGCTGTGAAAGGTGATGATAAATGGTTATAAACTGTAACAGTCTAGAAGTGCATTGAGCTGAAAAGAGGGAAACATCAGCAGCTGGATCGTGCGTAAAGACGCATGCAGCGTGAACCTCTGTGTGCTACAGTGTTGCTGCTGAGGGGAAATTGTTGACCATAATCCCCGCCCCCAATATTAGCATAATCTCACTCTTAACTTTTGATCAAATTTGAGAGGTCATGCCATGCCATATCACATGACACTACTATTTTGGGAATAATTACACACAGAGAATACATTCAAACAATATTTTATTATACACATATGTATACATAATTTATGTAGACAAATGATTTCTTCCTACACCTTTTGTGAAGTCATTCCCAAGAGCCATAATAGACAAAAAATCAATGCATCACACACGTGAAGATACAGCTGGCTGTGATTATACACCTGGCCAGTGGGTGGTTTCGTGTGCACATGAAGCTCCAAGAAATTAATCCTTTCTCGAACCAGTTGGCTCAAGTGGTTCAATGCCTCATGAGGCTTCATCTCACCATCACTAGTTTTCAGTCTCCTCCTACCCCTCTCACTCAGCCTTCCCGTCACTCCCACTGCAGTTAGTCATACCTGTCAGTCACTAATTAGCCAGACTCACTTCACCTGCCAGCCTCTCTACTTAAGCTTCCCTCTGCCTTCACTTCTTTGCCGGTCCGTCATCATTCCACACCCTCTCCATGCCTGTCTGCTTGTTTGCCTTTTGGAACCCTGCCACCTCTGCTTCTTATTCAAGGTTGGTTCTGTTACCATGCTCTGGCTGACACGATGCCGAACTGTGGACTCCTGCTGCTGCGCTCTGGCTGACTCTGTGCCGAGCTGCGGGTCTCTGCCGTGCTGTGGGTCTCTGTCGAGCTGTGGATCTCTGTCGTGCTGTGGGTCTCTGCCGTGCTGAGGGTCTCCGCCGTGCTGTGGATCCGTTACAAGTCTTCCATCATTCACATCATGCCTGTCTGTCCCTGTCCTCCCAGCTTGGTCTCTGCTCGTCCCACTCCTGATTGCTGCGCTGCTGGACTCTGCACCTCCACTCCTGTATTAATGGACTCTGGCTTCTCCTCCTTTGTGTAGCAGCGCAGCTTTTCCCGTCAGACTCTCCTCTCCAAACCTGCCAGCCAGTTCCTGCATCCATCATCTCCGCCTGATAACAGACTGTGGGTCATCATCCATTCTTACAATAAACTCTCTAAAGACCAGCTCTGTGTGTGCATGCTATGTCCGGGTTCATCCATAAACAAATCATGATAAGGACAAGGGAGGTAAGAC
Source organism: Fundulus heteroclitus (assembly GCF_011125445.2). Taxonomy (NCBI): domain Eukaryota; kingdom Metazoa; phylum Chordata; class Actinopteri; order Cyprinodontiformes; family Fundulidae; genus Fundulus; species Fundulus heteroclitus. The sequence goes on from NC_046371.1 coordinate 33,429,180, forward strand.
CATATTCATACATACCGGCCACATTTACTCTCTATTCATGCCCACATTGTTTTGACATAGCCTATGTTTACCAGTATCTGAAGGATTTTAAAGACATTTTTGTTTAACCAGTGAGTAAACACTTCACTTTTACTAGAGGTTAGTGTTCATTGGTGCCTGGTTTTGCAGTTGACAGCATTGTTGCCTTGCAACAAATGTTTGACTAACAATACAGCGCTTTGAATTGTCTTGTTACTGAAAAGTGCTATATAAATAAACTTGCCTTGCCTTGCAGCAAGAAGTTTCTGGGTTCAAATCCCAACCTGAGGTCTATCTGCATGGAGTCTACATGTGCTCCCTGTAACCCTGCAAGGACAAGCGGTTATACTGTAGGTTATGGGTGGTTTCAGCCAGATGTGTATCATACTGGGAACATTGCCCACTTTGAAATGACTGACTGCTTTGCCCTGTTACCTTCAACTGCAGATATTATTTTTGTAATTGCCGTAGAAACTCCGGCATGGCTGTGAAACTGAGGCCGTTTGATCTTCACCAGTTTTCACACTGTATTTTGTTGAATGTATTTTGCACTTTTGATGTAGCATAAACGTTTATATTGTGAAAAGGAAGAAACCCAAGTCCACATTACAAGTTCACATATTGCGTATCGTGCCCTACAAATTATACCACTTTGGGAAGTTACAGTGACACATTTCCGTCATTTTCTTGGCTATGTTATGTGACTGACCAACACAAATTGGTGCATAATTGTTCAGGAAATGACGTGTGTATGTGGGGGGGGGGGGGGGGGGGGGGTAGTGTCTGTGAACCTCAGTTTTTAAGTGTTCTCACAGATCATCACTTAGATTAAGGCTTATACATTGATAAGAAATATGCTTTGAACTAAACTCTTGGCTGCATGTCTGGGGTGTGTAACAAATTGTTCAGTTTCCAAATGATCATCTTTCAGGATTGCCCTTTTTTTTTTTTTTTTTTTTTTTTTTTTTTTTTTAGCTTCACCTATCTTCCAATCAATTCAGACCGTCTACCCTGAATCCGCTAAAGAAAATGATCCCCACTGCATGATGCTGGGGTCACCATGCTTCCCTGTGGGGATTGTGTGTTTAGTGTAATGCACATTGTGGTTTGCTACAATGCATAGAGTCTTGCATGCAGGCTAAAAAGTTTGACCAAATTTTCGGTTTGTCTGACTAATAATTGTCCTGTTGACATTTTCTCTTACTCTTACCAATGGGGTTATAGGCTCCATCTCTGAATAATGCTTTCTTGCATGGTACACCACGTTTCATATAAATAAACCCTTTTCCTTCCACTTCCTAATTATGTACTACTTTCAGTTTGTCTATCACATACGATTCCAATACAATACATTGATGCTTGTGTTTGCAACATAGCATGTGGAAAATATTCAGTGGACATGAACACTTTGGCAAGACACTGTACTGAGACTGACTTGAAAGTGAGTTTTTCCAGCAGACTGTCGCTTCCTGAAAAGCTGCAGAGGTAATACAGGGGTTGGACAATGAAACTGAAACACCTGGTTTTCGACCACAATCATTTATTAATATGGTGTAGGGCCTCCTTTTGCGGCCAATACAGCGTCAATTCGTCTTGGGAATGACATGTACAAGTCCTGCACAGTGGTCAGAGGGATTTTAAGCCATTCTTCTTGCAGGATAGTGGCCAGGTCACGACGTGATGCTGGTGGAGGGAAAAGGTGACTCGCTCCTCCAAAACACCCCAAAGTGGCTCAATAATATTTAGATCTGGTGACTGTGCAGGCCATGGGAGATGTTCAACTTCACTTTCATGTTCACCAAACCAATCTTTCACCAGTCTTGCTGTGTGTATTGGTGCATTATCATCCTGATACACGGCACCTCCTTCAGGATACAATATTTGAACCGTTGGATGCACATGGTCCTCCAGAATGGTTCGGTAGTCCTTGGCAGTGATGCGCCCATCTATTACAAGTATGGAGCCAAGGGAATGCCATGATATGGCAGCCCAAACCATCACTGATCCACCCCCATGCTTCACTCTGGGCATGCAACAGTCTGGGTGGTACGCTTCTTTGGGGCTTCTCCACACCGTAACTCTCCCGGATGTGGGGAAAACAGTAAAGGTGGACTCATCAGAGAACAATACATGTTCCAAATTGTCCACAGCCCAAGATTTGCACTCCTTGCACCATTGAAACCGACGTTTGGCATTGGCACGAGTGACCAAAGGTTTGGCTATAGCAGCCTGGCCGTGTATATTGACCCCAGTTTTGGTTGAAACAGGAGAGTTGAGGTGCACATTTAATTCTGCCGTGATTTTGGGAGCCGTGGTTTTATGTTTTATTGGATACAATCCGGGTTAGCACCCGAACATCCCTTTCAGACAGCTTCCTCTTGCATCCAACAGTTAATCCTGTTGGATGTGATTTGTCCTTCTTGGTGGTATGCTGACATTACCCTGGATACCGTGGCTCTTGATACATCACAAAGACTTGCTATCTTGGTCACAGATGCGCCAGCAAGACGTGCACCAACAATTTGTCCTCTTTTGAACTCTGGTATGTCACCCATAATGTTGTGTGAATTGCAATATTTTGAGCAAAACTGTGCTCTTACCCTGCTAATTGGACCTTCACACTCTGCTCTTATTGGTTCAATGTGCAATTAATGAAGATTGCCATGAATTTAGCCATGAAACCTCCCACACTAAAATGAGAGGTGTTTCAGTTTCATTGTCCAACCCCTGTATCTCATAACTTGAACACGGGTGGAGGTGGAATGTCCACTTTTCTTATCCTAAGGTTGTATTGTTCGCTAAATCAATATTACTGATTACCAAATTTTACAGCCAACGTTTAGTGGGCTGCTACAAACCTTGTAACCTGACAACAGCCAGCTGCATGTCTCGCTCCGCCTAGCTCCACTCACATACATATGTGAGTGAAGCTAGGCGGAGCGAGACATGCATCTGGCTGTTGTCAGGTTACAAACCTTGTGCCTCAGGGCGAAAAGAGGAGTTTGTTAACATAGTAGCAGACATTGTATAATTTTGTGGATTCATTGCACCTGTGGGAAGAATTATCCAACCAAAAGAAAGTACAAAATCCAGTCCTGCAGATTTTCCTTCCCTGTCTTTATCCTGGGTGTAAGGTTACCGCAGCACAATTTCCTACCCCCATGTGGACTTAAAAATGGGTCTAATATTGGAGATAATGTTGTTGCTGGACTGGGACCTCATAAGCACAAAGGAACATCATGCTCTAGATCTGTCCTTGTTCACAGCTGGCCTCTTCTCTCAAAGCAGGAAAAGTAGAGTATTTATATCTGGAGCTTATGTAACTTCCAGAACTGCTGTCCTGAGGATGGTTCCTGGCTCCTTCAAGTTCTTCAAAGCCAAATGTGAACAAGTGCCCCCATCACTTTGGAGTCTCTCTCTTTCTCCCTGCCTCAGAACTCAAATGAAGTTCTATTTCAAGAGCCACACATCATTAAAACAGCAATCCACATCATCAGCAGTGTCAACCAATGGTGTGAAGATCTCTTTAAGCCTGCATGTGCGAGAGGGGGTGTCATTCTTTTTAAGGACTGGCTAAAGTCTCTGAATCAGACATAATGGTGACATAAATGTCAAGAGAACCCCTTAAACGTCAGAGCTCTTCTGACAAAAGCACACACCCCACCACCACCACCCTGCTGCTGCCCCATTTGGCTCACTCTGGCGCACACCGGGGAACTGTGCTGGTCTCAGCACCAGTCACACAACATTTCCACACAGTGATATCAGCCTGCCGATAGCATTTGCCTTCTCTTTTGCCTGCAGCCCTCATTTGCATGAGGAAAATGAGCTGTGGCCTCTCAAGCAAAAAAAAAGTGACTGTCTTGACGTTGTCTGAAGAATCAGACACACAGTGCGAGGAAAAATCATTTTTCCCCTTATCAGTTTCTTCAGTTTATGCTTTTTTGGCACACTGGAATGTTTCATATCATCAAACTAATTTTAATATGAAATAAGGATAAGATAACCAAATGCAAAAGCCAGTTTTCAATGGATGATTCTGTTTCTCAAGGAAAAAGCTACCCCAACTAACCTGGTTCTGTGTGAAAAAGATATCAAATAGGAAGTTAACGGTGAACAACTACATTTCCAATTCAGCTTCACTTGCAGCTGGCAGGCCTGTTCCAAAATACTACAAAAAGCTACTTCAATAGAACCTGCCTAATAACATGAAGGAGGCTAAAAGATCTCAAAACACAACAAATCGTGCCCTGATCTAAATAATTTCAACAGATAAGAGAAAGTCCTTGGTTAGAGTTATTTCCAAGGTTTTGGAATTACAGGGAGCCACAGTGATTTATAATGCACAGGAGAGTTTATGGGCCAAAGACCACAGCTGACCACCAAGAACACAAATGCTCATCTCTGATTTCCAAATAAACATCTTAATCATTCCCAGGACTATTTGAACAATAATCCATGAACTGACAAGACAAAAGTTAAACTTTCTGGAAGATGTGTTTTCTTTTAAATTTGTCTTACAAGACGTTGTTGAGGAACCAAATGACTCCAAGATACTGGTAGACACATGATGAATATAGTATTTAATGATGAAACTGAAAGACTTACAGGACATGTGGAAAACAGACAGGAACCAGGGCGAAGGTAACAGTAGAATTCTGCGGTGGCAGAGAGAAACCAAGGAGCTTAGATATTGTGGAGATGTGTGTGCGACGGAGAAACTAGGTGAATACATCAACAGAATGAATAGTGCAGCAGATTAAGTCAATATTCGATACGACGCTTCCGCTTGATGGTACAAGAAACAAATTTGGCACAAAAGTTGTATGAACAGAGACATGCTATTGAATGAAACTTTACAAAGAATGTATTTTGACTGTAAAAATATTTTTGACAATTATATTCCAAAATGGCCACCAGTTTTCAAGATAGCAGTCATTGCGTGACTCAAAATCAGTACTTTGGGAGCTGTCTTACAAAATTATCCCAAATTTGGTGCTTGTACCATCACGTGAAATTTTCTTATGGAATATTTTCTTAATCTGCTGTGCTAATTGGGCAATATTCACACTGAAAGCCCTGCCAACTAGGGTTATGTCAGAAAGATGGTGAGGTCTAGCAAGTCTCTTGAATGACCCTTTCACTGATCGCCCAGAGTTGTCAGCAATTGACAAGATGTGGCTGCAAGACCAAATCCCGAGGGCGTGGGGAATGCTATCGCTTTAGCCTCAAGTGTACACAGTTGTATGCATGCAAACGTGAGGACTGAATGAATGACTTATTTATTGTGCAGATCAAAAGAAAGTAATTTCCTGCTCCATATGCTACATTCTTCACATTTTTTGCAAAATGCAGACAGCATGTTGACATTCTCCTACCTACCAGGAAAAGTGTACTTGTGTAAAATTTACCAGCCGACCCCAGATCAGAAGTACCACATCTTATACTGTTGAAATGCAACATGCACAGTACTACCATGGCTGCACATGTCTCCACACTGGAGAGGCATTTGTTCAAATTAAAAGCATCACCAAGGGAGTGCTACATCATATAATTTCTGTCATATCATCTTAGTTTTCTGTCATATCATCCCAGGAGTGGCTGGGCTACTAAAATTACTCCAAGAGTGCATCAAGGACTCATCCAGGAGGTGACAAAAGAGCCGTGAATATCTGTGCTATGTGACTGACCACTTAGCACAGATGAACAACTCAACAAGCAAGAAGCAGGACAAAAATGGCGTCCACAGAAGAGTAACACAGTGAAATCCCACTGCTCTCGCAAACACATTCCAGTGCTTGGATCCAGGTACTTACAGATTCATGTCTATACAGAAAACCCCCATCTTTAGTTTTAGCCTTCACTTTATACATCTTGCATTAAATAATACTATGTATATTTCAGTGATGTTATCAAAGCGTTAGTTGTTTGTACCTGTAATACTTTATTGGTTAGTTTTGCTGTTCTTTTTATATATCTCTTTGCAGGTGTAGAAGCAGACTCTGAGGATATTATCTTGCGCTCTCCTTTTCCTCTCCAGTATTTTTTACCTTTTCTCCCTTTTAGCATGTTATCTATTTTTTTTCTTTTTTTGTTCTACTTCCCGTTTTTGTGTCCATTGAACATGAAATAGTCCCAGCATAAAACTGGATAAAGTTTTTTCAAATCAAGCAGAGCACTATGGCGAAAGCAGTGATGCTCCCCTTGTCTCCACTCGTCTCACATTTTTAAATACTGTATTTAGGGTAAAATTTCATAACATCTTTTCTGCTATGGGAATCCTTACAACTAGTTTAGATAAACCACATCACTTCAACATTAAAAGGTTTTGTACAATTTGCTCTTCAGCTGCTGGAACATTTCATTAAGCTGTCTTGAAATAAAAGCCGGATGAACTTTCTCTGTGTTCCTGCAAAAAGAAATCCCTGAACGATTAAATTCTTCACTTTCTGTCCATCTCTCCGTTTATTTTCAGCGGGATAATTACACAGACAGACAGTAAGCTGCCGGTTCTGATGCTCTGAAAGTAATTATCTCCTTAGTGCTTTACTGAAAGCTCTGTGCCATTTAAAATACCATTTGAAAATTCATAATATTAGATTATAATTAAAAATACTGGGCTAATATAACAAGCACATTAGCCCAGACTCCCCTGGCAGAAAAAGATTCCCTCTCTTGTCTTGAGCTTGACAGCCACTGTGACATCGTGTTGTGCCAGGCTGCAGAATGATGACTTTGTCACTGATGTGTGGAGCCCCCAAACAGGGAGGAGATGAAAGAGAGACGGCAGACGAGGGGAGAGGTTTATTAATGATAAAGCGGCTGGATGGGGATGACTTACCACTTGGGTTGCTTGTCAGGTACAGCTGCTCTGGACTTGGGGTGATTCATTTCACTATTATCTCCTTGATACAAAGTCAGTGGCAGCAGTAGCTGTTTTGTCTGCCTGTCTGCAGCACTGGCGCCTTTGTAGCTCTGTTACAAAGGTAGCTGATTTCTAAAGTTCCTCCCAAATTCTTTTTTTTTCTTTCTATTTTGCATCAAGAGGAGGTTATCATAGGGTTGGGACCATTGTACGGGAGTGTGATAAAGAATTTTCCCTTACAGATTTATTCTGTTTTTGTTTTTCTGGTCACACTTGAATGTTTTACCGTATTATAATAATTGTATTATCAGACAGAGATAACCTGACAGAATAAAACATTGAGTTTACAATTGATTGTATTTATGAAGGGGAACAATCCAAACTAACCTGGCCCTATGCGAAAAACAAATAGCTCCCTTAAACCAATAATGGATTCATCCACCCTTGGCGACGACAACTACCATCAAATGTTTGTGATAACTGGCAATGAGTACTTTACATAACTGTGGAGGAATTTTGGCCCACTCTTCTTTGCAGGATTGTTTTCATCTGTTCACAGTGGAGTGTTTCCAGCAGTGGTTTTAAGTCCAGACTTTGACTATGCTGATCTAAAATCCACAGAATGGTTTATTGCTATTCAAAGGTGGAGTTGCTAGTGTCCTTTGGATCCTTGCCCCACTCCCTAACTCAAGAATGCTTGAGATTAAGGTCATGAACTGATGGGCAGATGTTCTTTTTCAGCAATTGTTGGTTAAGAGCAGAATTTATGGTTCCATTAGTTATGGCAAGTTGTCCAGGTCCTGAAACACCAAAGCAGCCCCAGACCATCACACTACGAGCACCATGTTTGACTACAGGCCTGATATATTTTTCTTAAATGCTATGTTAGTGTCATAATCCCATGGACTTTGTGGTTTATTTTACCTAAGTTTACTTACCTGTGTGTTGTATTTTGGGTTTTGTATTTTTTGTTATTTTTGTGTTTTCTATATTGGGCTCTGTTTACTTGGTGTTTATTGTTGTCTGATTTCTTCCATGTTCCTGTGCTGTCAGGTCTAATCTCCTCTCTTCCTTAGCCTTTCTCCCCTCTCAGCTGCCATTCTAGAGCAGCGAGTAGCTGAAACAATCTTTGTCTTGGTGGTACAAGCACCAAATTTGATACACATGTGCTCCATGACTTATTCTCTCAGAAAAAAAACGTTACCCACATTGAAAAACAACATGGCCACAATCGTTCAAGATGGCCACCATTTGAAGTGGTTTTAAACTATGTTTGTGGTATATTTTGTGGTATATTTTGTTGGAATATTTGCAATTTCGATGTTCTGTACAAAGTAATATATGTTTTGTAGTATGTGAGCTCCAATTCTAATCTTAATTATTGAAAACTAAGATGATATGACAGAAATGATATGATGTAGCACTCCCTTGGTGGTGAAAGATGGAATCATGAGGAAACAACATTTGGTGGAAATCTTTAGGCAGCATCACAAGAAATAAACCAGAACTTTCAGTTGGAATCAACCTTATTTGCCAGGTATGTGTACACATATGAGAATTTTTTTTATTTCAGGTTTTCACAGCACTAGTGGCTTGTTTTTCATATAGGGGGCTGACAGGAAAGGGGGTATGAGACATGCAGCAAAGTTGAACCTGGGTCGGCTGTGCTGAGGACTAAGGCCTCCGTTCATGGGTTGTGCGCGCTATTACAATAGTTAATAGTTAACAGTTATTGTTATTTAGGGTTTTTATTTTACATAAATATCACTGAACATTAACCTGAGTTCAACTCAGCTTCACAGCTGTCGTTCACTCTGTCATGGTTGCTAGGCAACATAAGTTACGCTGAGGTAAGAGTGGCGGCCTGGGGGGAGCTGGCGAAGGCTAGAAGGTTCCATAGCCGGCTTCTGTTGTTTTTGCGGTATGCGAAAGACGCGGTCCACAATGTCGAATCCTTCTTGGGTTGGACCTCTTGAATTGGGACACACCCTATGTATTGAAATTAATGCGCAAAGAAAAGCAATACTACAGAAAAATGAAAGTAATAAACTCACCGTTGAGTTAGCGTTAGCTTCCATGACCGCCTCCGTGATGCTGGTTTTCCTTCAGTCTGCGCCACAAGCGTCACGTCACGTGACTAAGAAAACGTAACGGGATTGGCTGGGTGTTGGACACCACAATCCATTGGTAATGTCTGTGACCTGACGTAACCCTTCCCTTTTTACACCGAATTTAGACGCAAATTTAAGACGGTGAATTTGAGCCAGTTGAATCTCGGGAGGCTGAAATTTTTGAGTTTGAATTTTGAAAGGCTGAATTTTTTTATATGCAGATTTTTTTTTTTAACTGAAAAACAGGTATTGAAAATTTAATCACTTTGAAATAGTAATGTGAATTTTTATCTTGCAGTGAAAATAAAAGAAATTTCAACTATGTAGATATAATGACAATGAATTTTTTGGGGGTTAAAAATGTTTTCTGAATATATTCTAACACCGAAAGAGTAAGTACAAACATACAACATTTAAATTTCAGTGGCATTTTTAATTCAAATCCCGGTGACACAAATTAACTTTCATAAGCGGGCGCTGTGTTTAGTTACCTGACAGATCAGCCATTTTTTCTGAAACGACGCTCAGAACAAAGACGCACAGCGCAACCTGCCCAACCATAAAGGCGTCTGCCCAACCCATCAATCAGTGGTGCGCTCCGATCAGCAACTGGCGCTCACAGAGCGGGACTGTGGTACACCATCACACCAGAGTTGCAAAATGGTTAAAAAAAACTTGGTTTATTATTATTTTGTTTATAGTTCAGCTTGGATTTTATTTACTGCGCAGCATAGCTTTGCTGTGCGCGCTGAATCCAGATGCTGTGCGCGAATGCACACGCGCGCAGTTTAATTCAATTCAATTTTATTTATATAGCGCCAAATCATGAAACATGTCATCTCAAGGCACTTTACAAAATCAAGTTCAATCATATTATACAGATTGGGTCAGATTATACAGATTGGTCAAAATGTCGTATATAAGGAAACCAGTTGATTGCATCAAAGTCCCGACAAGCAGCATTCACTCCTGGGGAACCGTAGAGCCACAGGGAGAGTCGTCTGCATTGTACATGGCTTTGCTGCAATCCCTCATACTGAGCAAGCATGAAGCGACAGTGGGACGAAACACTCCCCATTAACGGGAAGGAAAACCTCCGGCAGAACCGGGCTCAGTATGAACGGTCATCTGCCTCGACCGACTGGGGCTACAGAAGACAGAGCAGAGACACAACAAGAGTGACAAAAAAAGCAAAGAAGCACACATTGATCTAGTAATCTGTTCTACATTAGATGGTAGTAGCGCGTGAGCCGTCTTCTCTGGATGATGTCACAGTTAACAGAACGCCAGACCAGGTGTACCTACTATGAAGAAAAAGAGAGAGAGCAAAAAGTTAAAAGCTGAAATGACGACAGTCATTTCAATGTAATACAATGCAGAACTGGAGAACAGTAGACTGAAGAACAGTAGAAATCAGTAGAGTGAGAAAATTAGACCCTGATGTCCTCCAGCAGCCTAGGCCTATCACAGCACAACTATAGAGATAGCTCAGGGTAACATGATCCACTCTAACTATAAGCTTTGTCAAAAAGGAAAGAGGGAACAGAAACGGGACGTTTCTCAATTCACAAGTCAAGTCAAGCCCGGTCTTGGCAAGATACTCGTGACGTCATCACACCCACAGTTCTTGAGCATTTCTTTAACATTCAAAACTATTTATACACTACACCATCATATCTTATTGAAAGTTAGTAACGTAGTTAGTAACGTTAACTGGCAACCCTCCCTAAACCCTCCGGGTTTCTCATGTATTTGAGCCTTTTCCCGCTGCCATTTTAGTATTTTCCCGTTAAAGATCCCATATTTTAACTTTCATAACATTAACGTTAGCCCTTCCATCGGACCTGTCAGTCTCTGTACTGTTGCTACCCCCTTGCCTTTCCAGAAACAGGACGCTTTTCAAAGCATCGTTTTGCTTACTTGAAGGCACCTTTGCGTGATTTCCTTTTTAAGATAACATGGATGTTGTGAGAGCATGATTTCACGCCAATCTGTAAGCAAAATCACATCTTCTACCGAAGATGAAATGCTATATCAACCGTCTCTGGGCGGCCATTTATGCATGTATGTGGTGTCGCGGTTGAAAGAAAGAAACAATGTAGGCTATAAAATAAAACCGTGCATCTTTAACAGAATGAAAATGCACTCATTGACATCAGGATACTGTGGAAAGTTATGTTTTGTCGTCTTACAGCCGCGATCCAAGCGAGCTGACGACTCTTCATTATCTCTGACACTTGTTCTCCGTGGTTGCGCCTCCAGGCAGGAAAGCGGTGGAAAGTTAACCCATTTTTTATGTTTTTCCCATGTGTTGCCCTGTTACAGCCCACAACACAGCAACGGTTTACCATGGTTAAAATGAAGTTAAGGTGAAATTAATCAAATTAAAAAACGGCTGAGAAGGAGTACAGTACACGGTAATCATAGGCAGTAGTCTGAGTAGCGGTAAAGGAAGCCATCAAGATGGCGGCCACGCAAAGTGCTTACGTCATGACGCCCAAGCCCTATTGGAACAATGCTCGGGCTGAGGCTGATGACTTGTCCGCTCAAGAACACATATTGAGAAACGGCCTCAGTTTGGCGCGTCAGAGTCAAAAAACAATTCCTGTATTGGTCACGTGACTTTCCCATAGCGATACGCGCATCGACAGGTTGCGACGAGCTTGACGCATGCGCCAACGCAGCGGTGTTGCCGGACCCATCACTACTGTTCTGTTTGTTTGCCTGTTGACCTGACCCAATTAGCCTCCGGATTTCTGAGCCAGCCTGATCCCTGTACCTGATTTTTCCTGCCCTGTTCTGACTGCCTGCTTGTATTACCCGACCAGTTTCTGTTTTTGGAGTTTCTGAGTCTGCCTGATCCCTACTTGTTTATTCTGCTCTACTGGTGTACCGACCTTGGCTTGTACTCTGACCACTGAGCCTGCCTGTCCCTGTCTGCCTTTAATAAACTCCTCTAAAGCTCATCTGCTTGTCTGGCCTGAATACTGGGTTCTGTCTCTGGTTGCATGACATTTGGTAATAAAATCATCAAAAGTCACTTTCCTATTTAACAGCTTCTGAAAATACTTGGTTTAGTTTAGACACAGAAAGACTTTATTGGCATTTGGCTGCACATTCACAATGTATATTTGAGCAAAATGCTGCAAGGCTCCGAGAATTTTTCAGGAATGTAGAAACAAACCAAAGAAGAAACATATGTGCAGAAAAGTTATGTGTAAGACAATATGAACGGTACAAGTATCTGTAGCAGCAGAATGTATTGCAACAATGAGTTCACGTTGTTCATGTAATGTGACTGTGTAAGTTTCATTGGAAAAACATTCCAAATGATGGTTGAAATATTAAGTAAATCATGCCTACATAAACGTTTCCCCCCCCCCTCATTGATGTTTAATTGGTCAGCTAAAGGCTTCTGATATGAACTGAATTATGATGGGATAAAGTATTTTGTTATACAGCAAGTTGTCTTGGGTTTTGGTCCTCAATAGCTAGGAGTTTTGATTATTCTTTTTACTGGAAGTTCCAAATAAGCAGTACTTAACAGTGACCTGAAAACACTGCAGACCACTAATTGGTCTAAAGATCTGCTACTCTCTGGGTGTGTAAAAATCTTTCTGGAGCATAAGTGGAGACCTAGATACATCAGCAGATTCCCTCGTTCTCAGAGGAGATGGAACGAGCACAGCTTCACCACGTGTGGATCTAGAGTGGGGAAAAAAAAGAAACAGATACTTGCCTTGTGGTGGCAGATTAAACATTTATAAGTATGGATCACAAATTCATGACTATGAATATGAACTGAGATGATTTATTATTACCATTATTTACTAATATATATTTAAAAAAAAATTATAATAAAAGAAATGTGTGTGTCAGCCAGTCCCTGATAAGCAGCAATGACATTTTAGTTGTGATGTCCTTGGTACAGCTAAAGGTGACAGGAATAGAAAACCCTCTCAGTGAAGAACCTGGTTCTTCCTGGAGTTACGAAAAAACAAACCATGTAGCGCACCTGAGGATACAGGTTGTGAAATAGCTAAGAATGAGTGGCAGAGTTACCAGGATTTTAAGAGGAGCAATGACAAGTGCTTGACTGGAAAGTGGGAGCAAAAATGGCCTAAACTCATCGTGGAGGTTTGGAGATATATGAGAGTGAACAGATCTTTCATAATGAAGCTATCCCTATTGGATTCACATTCTACTTATTTTCCCCAGCTCATACTTGTAGTCTTGATGAAGTTACAACATTTAAAATGTAAACTATGTCAGGATTTGTTCTGATGAACCTGAACACCACCACACAGAGAGCTGCGTTTAAGGAGCTTTATTGAAGGCTTTGAGTAATGGAGAAGGTGACCAAAGACTGTACCGGACTGGAGCAGACGAGTGGTGGTGGAGATGGCTGAGGGTGGAGACACGGCGAAGCTGGTGGAGACACGGCGGAGCTGGAGCAGGTAGTCGGCTGACCAAGGCGTCTGAGGTAGGAATCTCAGGCAGGAAGGCGCAGAAAGCACAGGCAGGTTGATGTGAGAGACTCATGCAGGTAACAAGGTGAGAATGCAGATGACCCAGCAGCAAAGAGCAGACTAAACAGGGCTTATATAGGAAGGCTTGCAGGTGGAAACAGTCCAGGATGATTTGAGGTTGACAGGTGTGAATGATTAAGTAGAGTGGATTCAGAGCTGGGCTGGTGAAAGGAAGGTGCCGAAACTGTCCAGGGTATTAAACTGAACCCTGACAAACTAACCTTCAAAGATTGACCACAGCAAAAACTGCACAGACTGGTGCTGTGGTTGACACACAAATATTTAATGTTGCAGGCTATGTTTAAAGGTAACATATCATGCTTTTAAATCCTTGCTTTCAAAATTGAAATCATTCAGACATGATTTATATAAAGTTGATATGCAATGTTTAGATCTGTATTCCTTATTATTGTTGCTCCAGCACCCCTCTTCTACCCCTGTTCTGAGGTGCATCTGAAAGCTACTCATTTTGGGGCTGGCTCTTTAAATTCAAAAGAGGCTTTCACAACCAGCAACCCTCCAGGTCACAGAGCGTTCTACTCCACCAATTTTGTAGTATGTTGGAGGAAAGTGTAAAGAATTGTGTGGGTTAATACACCCAATAATTGAACATTTTGTAGCTTCGGCATCCTTCAGTGTGGACTGCAAAATCGCTGCAAGAAATAAAAATGGCAGATTTATGAAATTGGTTGGCCAGAAGTTCATGACATTGTTTAACAGTTCTGCAGCAAATACTGTGACATAATTGTTAAAGGGACAGTGTAACTAATTTGGCTTTTAATTAGCAAAAATCAAATATTGCTTTTATCGTTACATATTCTGGCAAAGTCTAATAACATCACATCAAAAATTAAAGCGTCTCATAACTTAGAATTAGTAGTTTATAGATACATAGGTGTCGGCGCACCCACTTGGAGCCATCATGTTACGTTGCCATTTTCTGATTTCAGTACCCGAAAGGGGCCAAAGTTGTCAGCCTTACGAGTTTTCCTTATCTGTCTTCTATATGAAGAGGTGCTATCATGGAAGAAGACTATAAAACAAGCAAAGACAATCATAAATCATTCTATTTTCCGTTTTCTGTTGAAATGGAGGACCCTCCGAGAGGCAAGAGAAAGTGACAAAGTAAATGGTTACCCACCCATACAGAAGCTGCAGAGAGGTGGGTTAAAGTACGGCTCTGCTTCCTTGGTCTGGACCCTAGGTTCTCAGCATTTAGGAGAACTAATAAATCCAGCCAAGTCCTAGAAAGAAGAGCTGCACCATCCAAAATGGGATGGATGCCGTCTCTCCGGATCAGACCAGGTTTTCCCCTGAAAGTTTGCCAGTTATCAATGTAGCCCACATGGTTTTCAGGACACCACCTAGACAACCAACGGCTGAATGATGACATGCGGCTAAACATGTCATCACTGGTCAAATCAGGCAGGGGACCAGAGAAAATTACGGAGTCCGACATTGTTTTAGCAAACTTACACCCCAAAGCAACACCAACTTTAATGACCTCCGATCGGCGTGACCGGGTGTCATTACCGCCAGCGTGAATAACAATGTTACTATATTTACGCTCATCCTTACTTAGCCAGCAGTTTCAGGTAAGATTCTATGTCGCCCGTTCTGGTCCCTGGCAGGCATTTAACTATGCTCCCTGGTGTCTCTAGTGCCACATTTCTGACTATAGAGCTGCCAATCACCAGAGTCGGCTTCTCAGCGGGTGTGTCGCTGAGTGGGGAAAATCTGTTAGAAACGTAGACGGGTTGGTGGTGACCTGGGGGCTGGAATCTAGAGCTATGCTTCCTACGAACCGTCACCCAGCCTTCCTGGTCAAGTGCTGCTGGGGGATCGCTACGTTATCTCTGTGGCTCCAAGCTAGCTAAGAGGCCTCAGGTATCTGCTGGTTTTTCAACAGAACAGAGCCTGGCCTCCAATTCTGAAACCCTTGCCTCCAAAGCTACAGAAACACTACATTAATTACACATACAATTATCACTAAAGGAGGCAGAGGAATAACTAAACATCAGACACAGAAAGCAGGAGAGAGGGAAGTATGGGGTAAAAGCGGTTCCATAATAAACTTGTACATAAAAGGATAGTTGTGTCCATATTAGTCAGAAGTTGTGCATAAAAAACATTTGTAAACTCATAATAATTTAAATCCCATTCAAAAGATACAACATACAGTTTAAATAGTTACAACTTCAATAACTAATAAATACAAATTTCAAGTTTAAATTTGTGCTTTACTCTTTATGAACACAAACAGTAGCGGCTGCTTGAGAATACGGATTTTTTCTTTGAGAATACGAATTCACAACAGTGGTCTGACGTCACGGTTTCCAAGGCTGGTTAATGGAGCAAAGAGTGCGAAGATAGGAGCCGCGCATGCGCTCTTCAGACTGACCGTCTCTGAATGCAACGCGGCTGCAGATTCATTCCAGACAGCGCAGAGTTCACAGTGGTAAGTTAAACATTCCCTTTTCTGCTGCTGCTGTTCTTCAAAAGTACGTTTTCAGATCGTTTGAGGCGAGAACATTATACTTTTAAGCTTCCCTACGTGGCCTGTTTACAGAGTTAGTGCGTAATTAAAAAAAAAGAGTGATTTATTTGTTTTGTGTTTATCAGGCTGACGCGTGTTGCTTTATTAACTCAATAATTGCTGGAATAAATTGTAAATGTCTCCCAAGAATGACAGCATCATATAAAATAGGGCTGGAATATATATCAGTCAATATATATCAGTCGAAAGACGTGTGGCACAATAAGGGGAAAAAAGGATCGATAAAACAGTGTTTCCCGCAGGAATTTGCTTATGCGAGGCGGACCGACTCGCGGAGGGGGGGGGGGGGCTGGACGACACGTTGTCCGCGGACCGGGGGGGGGGACGACGACACGTTTTCCGCGGACAGACTCGTGGAGCGGGGGTATCCATGTGTTTTCTCCATGCCATTCACGCACGCGCGAAAGCGCGTGTTAACGTCACTTTTTTTCTTTCTTTTTTTGGATAGCGCTGCGGGAAACCCTGTAAAAGTTGGTTATACAGACAGTTTTCCTTTCTTCCTTTTAACCTAGTTGATGCTACAGTCACTGCTTCCTCTCAACCAATCGTAATCGCGGACCCAGGCACGCCGTCACAAAGCGCCGCCCTCTCAAACCACAACACAGAGCACGTGAATATGTCGCAGCAAGGAGCGGCGGAGGAAATTGTCCCAAAACGGGGTTTTACTAGTTCGCCAGTCTGAAAGAAATAAACCAGTGATTTGTAAAACTTGCAAGGAACCGGTAAAAACAAAGTCTGGTAACGCAACCAACTTGTTTCATCACGTAAGCCGCTCACTACCGCAGCAGCGCGAGCCGTTTTAGCCCCGCGTCATCTTCTTAGGAATCTTCTGGAAGTTCTTCCAAAACAAAGCAGGTACAGCAGCTAAACTGGGCTTCCTTCTTTGTGATAAAATGACAAAGCGTCCTGGCGGCATAAGGACATCACGCATGCAGTAACATGCTTCATAGTGATGGACATGTAAAACCTGGCTTCAAACTCGCCACTCTTGATCCGCTATATAAAGTTCTGGTACGCAAGTTTTTCTGTAACAGCGCTGGTCACTTGAGTTTATTCTTTGTCAGTATTTAATAACATCACCCAGGTCTCTTAAGTTGAGTTATTTTTCTTTTAAAAAAATCAGTTATGGTTAAAAATGTTGGGTAAATAAGAATTTATTTGGGATTGAGTGTTTGTGTGTGATATATTAAAATTAAGTCATTTAGCAATATTATAAGAGCCAGGTTTTAAATCTTTTTGATAATTATCTATCCATCAATATGCATTTTTTTTATCAATATGCTTTTTTCTATATTGTCCAGCCCTAATATAAAATCTATAAATAAATAAATTCTTTAAATGTTTTTCCTAAGTGAGTTTCCTCTGAGTGAGGACACGAAAAATTGAGAAGAGAAAGTGGGAAAGAAAACAATGGTAACAATATATGAAAAAAAAAAACATTTATTTTAGACAAATGTTTTAACTTTGGAACAGAATGAAGGTGTAACATATTCAACAAATTAACAGTTACTAACGTGGTTTAAAACAAATAAATAACTTCTATTAACATCTTATACAAATAGACAACACCTACAAACATACAATTAAAAATAGTTGGAATGGAAATTAATTCACTGATTATTTTATGTATTGTTACAGGTGGTGAAAAAAATGAAATGAAGCAGCACGTGTACATAACTAAAACTGATCTACATAAGGTCAGGTGTAGTCATGTTCACTTAAACATGCAGCCAGCTGGAGCAGCATTCTGTCTTCAGCCGCTGGATGGCCGTCCTCCTCTGGGTCGACCTCCTCATCCTCCTCATCTAGCTGATCACCTGCTGCTATACTAATACTGTGGAGGATGCAGCAGGCGGCGATTACTTTTGGGGCAAACGTCGGGCAGACCTCCAGCTCCCTTAAGAAGATGGAACGCCACCGTGTCTTCAGACCACCAAAGACACGCTCAACGATTTTCTCACCTTGGCGTGGTGCCTGTTGTAGCGTGCCTACCCTTGACCTGTACCAAATAAAAAATTAACTTGTAATTTAGGTAATATGCTGATATGTCTTAATCTTCTATCCAATTAATATAATCTATGTATCAATTGTGTGTCATTGTTGGCTCTATTTAAGGACAAGAAGGTAAGAGATCTTACTGGCAAGCTGTTTCCCTATAGAATGCACCACAGGCCAGCCAGTAGAGGGTCACCAGCACCTCTATCTCCTGTGGCCATCCATGGGCCTTCTGGATGGGCAGCAGCTAAAGGAGGAGGACGATGGTGGGCCTTCTTGGCCTGAAGGCTGGTTTCAGGTCCCCTTCATTAAAAAATATTTGGAGGATTGGCACAGAAGTGTTCATCCTCACATATTTTGTTTCTGTTTCTTCCTGTAAATAAAAAATGCCAAGTGTTACCATAATTGTTTTTTTTCAATTCTCATCTTTTCACACCATAAAACTATATGTGGTTAACATGCAGATTATTATAGTTCTCAAGAAAGAAAGGGTCAAATGTATAGTAGTAAAAGTAACAAATGGCTTCCCTTCTCTGGTATTTCTACCATTTCACTGAAAGAATGAACTGAACTAACTGCACATAATTTATAGATTAATCGCTGTAAAGGTGGACAGACAGAAATAACTTTTCCTTAATGAACAATGCTGTGAAGGTTAGACAAAGTAGCTGAACTCTACTCCCTTTACTGTTACTAATATATAAAAATTATGTTTTCATTTTAATTATTTACAGATAAATAGTCACAATTTCAACGTGATCACATGTTTAATACCATCCTCAATGTTGTTTTTTAAAGATAAAAGTAGGAAATAGGCTGTCAATCTTAAAAAACCTACCAGTTGGCACAGACGCTCAACGTCAGACTTTTTATTAAAATTACGCACTAACTCTGTAAACAGGCCACGTAGGGAAGCTTAAAAGTATAATGTTCTCGCCTCAAACGATCTGAAAACGTACTTTTGAAGAACAGCAGCAGCAGAAAAGGGAGTGTTTAACTTACCACTGTGAGCTCTCTGCACTGTCTGGAATGAATCTGCAGCCGAGGTGCATTCTGAGACGGTCAGTCTGAAGAACGCATGCGCGGCTCCTATCTTCGCACTCTGTGCTCCATTAACCAGCCTTGGAAACCGTGACGTCAGACCACTGTTGTGAATTCGTATTCTCAAAGAAAAAAATCCGTATTCTCAAGCAGCCGCTGCTGTTTGTGTTCATAAAGAGTAAAGCACAAATTTAAACTTGAAATTTGTATTTATTAGTTATTGAAGTTGTAACTATTTAAACTGTATGTTGTATCTTTTGAATGTGGTTTAAATTATTATGAGTTTACAAATGTTTGTTATGCACAACTTCTGACTGATATGGACACAACTATCCTTTTATGTACAAATCTATTTAGAAAGCTATCTTACCCCATAGGGAAGACTTAGACATCGATGGAGAAGCTGATGGAAGGACAGGGGAGGAAGCCATTGTGAGGCTAAAGCTAGGCTAATAACCTCTTACCACGCCGAGGAAAGCAAACCGTGTGAAAGACAAGGAGTTCCTATACAAAGATACATACATACAGTATATACACATAACTATTTCAGCTTGTCTTCTTCATTATCATATATTTTGGTGTTTCAGGGGAAGGCAGGGACATTTAAGGGCATTAAACTGTGAGGATTTACCACAATAAGCAACTGCTCTAACATAATTTAAACAGAACTTTATGTTGACTTGGCTTAATGATGATATATGTATGATTTGATTAAACTGTGCAACATCTGACAGCCCACTTTTTACACTTGTCACTATTAATTTCTAATTTTCTCCCTGAGGGCAAAATTTTATTTTGGAAAGCGTGCACTCAATTTCGTCAGCATCATTATCACCACCGCCACCACATGCAGGCGGGCAAAGTGTTTGCTGCTCCGTCATTCTGGACAGGATGAGTCACCGTGTAGAGACGCTCATCCTGTCAGTCAGTCCATCTGTGTTGGAATCAAACGCGACATGTGAAGCAATTACCCGAGCCGCTGGAGATGTCTGTTTAATAGATAGCTCATCGCAGGCCCAGGCCAGAGTGTTTGTTTTTTTTTGTCACGCAAAACTAAGCAGATGCTGGAAGGAAAGTGAAAGATGGAAAGGATCGCATCACTTATCAGCAACATTAGTTCACTTGATTGTCCTACCTGGCTCTGACAGAAATTGTTGTTCTGCAGGTGATATCTCTTAAAAAATACTGCATCATGAAAGGAGAGGAACTAACACTGAATAGTGTCACAATGCCCCGGAGCTCCACCCACAATTCAGTCAGACCAAGATCAGATTATGGGGCTCTAAAGCTCCTTGCTCCTGTTAAATCACCAACAGGCCTTGAACTGCTCTGCAGGCTTTTTCAGTGTGACATGTAGTTGGAGAAAAGAGAAGGAAAAACGTGTACCCCTCACCCTAGGTCAGAGGACATATTTCAGTAATTTACAGACAAAATAAATTGTTCCATATAATAAAATAGCCATTTTTGAGTACCAATACTTATGCTTTAATATCTACTTTCTCAGAATAAATATTTTGTTTAGACACTGTTTGCTTAAACCTTTTTTCAAACACACCCAGAGTGCTTAGGCCAATGAGACAAAAAGAGTCCAAGACCAAAGCACAGATTATATAGCAAGTTTTACACTTAGGGATCCTACTTTCCCAATGTGGCAATAAGGAACAACTTCTGAGAGTGTGGGTTGAACACAAATAGGAGAATAGTATAGTGCCAACAAGACCATAAAAAGCTCTTGAACTTTCAGGGGTTGATAGAAGATCTGAGACCAAATATGTTCCCAAAATGTGGCACAGCTGTGAAGCCCTATTACAGTTCAGTTCTGAGAATTCGGGGCTGTAAATTAACTGTTATGTCAGAAGCTGGTTTAATATGATTATTATTATTATTATTATTATTATTATTATTATTATTATTATTATTATTATTATTATTATTATTATTATTATTATTATTATTAATTATAATTTGGTATTATAATTTAAATAATAAATCATTCAACTCAAAATTCCGCTATAACACAATATAGTTCAAACGGTGGTGATGTTAGCTATAAGCTTGTAAGAATTTATACCACTAATGCATTAGTTACTTTGCTATTATGAACTCATTTATGCTGGAATAAATGATCTGGTCGGACTTTTAACCGACGAGGTTTATCCGGCAGCTGTGAGAACCCCAGTGTAACTGCAATTAGAGTTTAAATCCTTATTCCTTATCACCATCCAATGATATGTCTCTGTATTAATATCAGATGTTAACTCCAAAGGAGGTTAGCTCTGAATTCTGAATAGCCAGGTAACTGTGAATTAGATTGAACACAAAACAATGTCTATTCCGCAGTTGTTGGTTTTATTGAACCAAAAGCAATTCCCTGTTACAGTAATTCTCTGATTCAACAACTTTGGAATTCTTACTCACTACTAAAACTAAACATGCAAAACATATATGTGGAAATAAAAGAACAAAACAAAAATATACAGTGGATTAAAATGAGCGGTTAGCAGATCTTAACTTAACTCACAGTTGTTTAACACCGCCTTCAAAACACCGGCATTTGACGTATCAGCATTGACAGACAGAACAGCTTTGGGAATCTCACTGGACGCTTTGATGTCTTACCAAAAGCTAGTTCAGCTAAGCTACCTACAGTTCAGACACATGTCACCCTCCCAAGATGGCTGCTACGATGACGTATGGTCTACCAATTTACGTGAGGCGTGAGGGGAGGTCCGAATGACGTAACCACGCTTATGCTGATGGGATAATGCCTCGCTTCGAGAGGGCGCGGCTAACTGGGAGTTTAAAGCAAAGCCCGCGAATTGAGCTCGGACAAAGAGATTAAACTGATAAGAAGCGAAAAGAGAGAGGGGGGAAAGCAGGGAAGAAGATGGAAAGAACTGAAGCAGTAACCCACGGCGGGGTTATTGATGAATCACAAATCAACACAGCAAAATCAATTGTAAAATGCATGCACATACAAAGAAAAACATTCAGCAAAATAATTCCAACTTCGTCGTGGAATAAAAGCATTAACCAACACCTACAAAGTTCTAACGCCTGCCCAGGCACTTCTAAACACCCTGTGGTGTGGGTGAAAAAGAAATAAAAAGGGAAAACCCCGTTACTTTGAGGTGGATCCGGTTGAAGTCCCGGTGAGTCCGTGAGCTCCGGATCACGCGGCGTCCTGAGCGCACCAGAGCGGGCAGCAGGCAGCAGGGACGGGCTCACGACTGCTTTGCTCGGCCAAGCAGAAGCGTAGTCCTCTTCGATCACTGGGAGACAAGGCGGGAATCAGAGGGAATTAAAAAGGGTACCTTTTGAGTCGACCTCCTGCGTCCGCAGGGAATAAGTTTGTGTCGAAAAATCTCGGTCCAGCGAGAAACTCGAGCACGTGGCGTGGGATTGCCCCAACGGAGTGAAACAGCTGTGTGTCTTCTCGGGTTGGCAGGGAGCCAGGGAAGAAGGCAGATTGTCCTGCGTGGCCGAGTTTTATCAACTTTTGCCTAGCAACGCTATTTCTCCGCTCCGTTGTTAGGGCGGCAGCCATTTTGGGCCGCGTTGCATGATGGGAGTTGGTGGCCATTTTGACCACATTGCATCATGGGAAATGCAGTCCGTCATGTCCCGAATTAATGCAGTCTCGTCACGTTTGAACTGGCATTACATAACAATACTGCAGTTTCTAAAATCCATAATACCTTGTGAGAGCATTTATTCATCCTGAAGATGTTTATGCTAATGGTACATTGTTGTTGCCTGACTTTCCAAACATGTACCTAATAATGCCATATCTGTAATGCTTACTGCTGGTGAACCCGATATTCAGCCGGACACAGTGATGTTTAAAAGGTTTATTGTGAAAATGATGAGTAGTGGCGGGTGAGGCAAACAAACAGAACCAGACCTGGCAGATGAACCTTGGCAGATGGTGCAGGCAGGCAGGGATGAGCAGGAGACCAGAGGATGCAGGATGCAGGCAGTGACAGACCAGAACAGGCGATGTGGACCGTGGAACCACCAGAACAGGCAGAGCAAGTGACTGGAAGTCACGGAGAAACAGGCAGAACTGCAGCACGCAGACACAGGCAACCCTAGCAGAAGAGTCCAGCTGGCTGCGCACACAGGAACTGGTAGAAGAAGGGCACATCACACTGGGCGAGACAACACGAGACAAGAAGTGACGTTCTGGCAGCAATGAGTTGGCTGAGGCAGGTATATGTAGGCTGGTGAACAGGTGAGCTGAGTAACTAATTAGTGACAACAGGTGGAGATGATCTAGAGTTGGGTGGGTGGCTGGAGGGAGACTGAGCTGATTGGATAGTGACTGGTGGCTGGTGACAGGCTGAATAAGAAAAGTCCAGAAAAGTCCAAAGGCAAAATAAGCAAAAACCAAAATCATGACAATATCAGGTTCAGATTTATTTATTGCTCCATGGCAAAAAAATTGCAAAAACAGTCACTTTCTGTCATACATTTCCCATGAGCAAAAGGGAGCAGAAAGGAAGATAAAATCTTATTTTGTCTGCTCCTCTAAGTTGCTTTGGTCACAAGTCTTATTTGACTGAGTTACTTTTTCTTAACGTGGTATTGTTTCTGCTCTTTTATTAGCTGACCATATGCTTTTGACTGTTCCAAAGGCATTTCAGAAATTCCGAGGAGACAGAGCCCTTGTAGTATTGGCTCCTAAAATGTAGATCTAACAGAGATGAAGTAGAAAATAATACCCAATGTAGAAAGAACAGAACACAAGAATAAACCAAGAAACCAATCACAAAGGATGGAACCAAAAAGGCAACAGCTTAAAGAACATGACCATCCGGAACATGAAGGAAGGAAGGAAGGAAGGAAGGAAGGAAGGAAGGAAGGAAGGAAGGAAGGAAGGAAGGAAGGAAGGGAAAGAAAGAAAGAAAGAAAGAAAGAAAGAAAGAAAGAAAGAAAGAAAGAAAGAAAGAAAGAAAGAAAGAAAGAAAGAAAGAAAAACCCACAAACACCCAAGGATCATGACAGATTATAAAATATGAAAATCATGCATCAGCCCATACCTACTTGGGCAATTTAATGACATGAGAATTTCTGAACTCCTTTGTTTGTATTGTAGCAATACTTCCTACTGTACACTCTAAATTGGTATTGAAATGTGGGAAAATGTCCATCCAATGAAGGAAGTAATAATTTTCCCAATGAAACCTTCCTGAATATTTTGAATGAACAAATTTGTAAAACACATTGTTTTGCTCTCATAATGGTTCCTTGCCTCTTCTAATTATATCTCCACACTAATCACTGTCAAGGATCAATTGGGCTATCAAAGAAAATCTAGTGTCAGGTCCTTTGTTTTTCCCCCAAAGAAATTTTTCCAGATGAAAACGTTTCACTTGTTAGCACACAGAGCTCTACAACAAAACAGTCTGTCACCTCCTGTCAAATTGCTACAATTGCCAATTAGTGACCTGGGAAGGCACAGTGGAGGAGAGAGAGAGGACAGAGTGGAACAGGTGATAAAATGATATAATGTAAAATCCAAAATCACATCAGTCCGTGGTATTTACACAAAGTTTCACATGATTTGCTCCTGGCTGTGCTACAGGGCCTTGCTGTGAATATATAGCTGAATTATATTCCACTTCATCAAAAAGAAACAGTTTTCAGACAGAGAAGCTGTCTGTCAGTCCAATTATAATCCATGATAGTGTCACGTTTGTTTTTTTCCATTGGACTACAAGCATGAAAGCAGAGGGGCAGTTTAAGGATTTTATTGAAAATAGTAAGTTTGTGATGATGGAAGGAACTGATGGCAGGGGTGACTGGGAGGGCTCTGGTCACAGACTGTGGAAGAGAGAGTGGATAAGACTGAGCCCCAACAGCAAGCAGGAAGGTGAAGATGTTCAGGCGGAGTCTGACCTGCGGACAGGATGAGTCCAAGGGATCGGTGACGTGGTACACAGAGAGCTGTGGTCTACAGACTGCCCGATGAGGTCTGGTGGTACACAGAGGGAACTTTTTGTTTTGTACGATCTGCAACACAGACGGTGCAGGGAATGCGCGTTTGGCTCAGCTTTTCTATGTCGGGATAGTGGCAAGACCGGGTAAATACCTCTTGTTCCGCAAAACGTTTTTACTCCATCATGATACATTGAAATTGGGGACATTTCGGGGGACAGCTTTCGCTGGGTACAGGTCATCCAAAACAGGAACTGTCCCCAGAAATCGGGGACGTCTGGTCAACCTACTTTTCCAGTGCTGTGGAGGAATGTTGGCTCACTGATCTTTGTAGAATTGCTGTAGTTCAGCCATATTGGAGGGGTTTCCACTGGGAACGGCCTTTTTAAGGTTATGACACAGCATCTCAATGGGATTCAGGCCAGGACTGTGACTAGGCCACTCCCAAGTCTTCATTTTGTTTTTCTTCTGCCATTCAGAGGTGAACTTGCTGGGTTTTTTTGGATCATTGTTCTGCTGCAGAACTCAAGTTTGTGTCAGCCACGTGAGGTCACAAACAGCTGGCCAGATGTGCTCCTTCAGGATTTTGACAGAGAATTTATGTTCCTTTTATCAGAGCAAGTTTCCCAGGTCCTGCAGCAGCAAAACAGCAACAGACCATCCACTAAAACTATCAGACACCACCAACACCACCATATTTTTTCTGTTGGTATGATTTATGATGAATGATTTATATGTTTTTTCTGAAATGCTGTGGTACGTTTACACCAATGGAACACACACCTTCCGAAAAAGTACATTTTTGTTTCGTCAGCCCACAGAATATTTTCTCAAAAGACTTGAGGATCATTAAGATGTGTTCTGAAAAAATTTAGATAATCCTTAATATCCTTTTCTCTCAGCAGTGGCTTTCGTCTTGGACTTGTACCACCTTAACTAAAGCAAGTGTATGTATATACTGTATATGTATACACATATGTATATATATATATATATATATATATATATATATATATATATATATATATATATATGTTCTTGTATATTGCTATATAGATATATATATATATGGCCTGATCAAGAATGATGAGACCGAACACATATACAATTATTTTTATTTTGTGGGTGTTTATTCCCCGACTGAGCTTAATAAAGAACAGCGTTAATATTGTGTTTGTTGGTTGGTTTTTCTTGAGGATTTAGGACAGTTTTAATTACAAGAAAACAAAATGATTCATAATGACTCAGACTGCTCAACTGTATTAAACGGGTGCTGGTCAGATCCCAAACGTCGCTTCGACAGTGCTGTCTGAAAAAGTTGGAGGGAGGTGGTTGGACGGTTGTGAGCGCGGCAAAACGAAAACGTATATTGGAGTTGGAAAAGGTGGAGTTGGCATAAGCTGGTATGTGAATGGTTCGGATGGAAATGGAGACAGGAATTGAGGAAGATATGGAATATGAAGGGTGGACGCCAGTGGGAGAGGAAGAGGGAGAGGACGGGAAAGACAAAAAATAAACGATGGAAAGAGTATTAGTGATATTCAAGGAAATAAAAGAGAACTGGAAGGAAGTAGCTCTGAAGAAGAAAGGATAGTGAGAAGGAAAGTTGTGAGGGAGGAAGTTAAAATAATATTAAAACTAAAAAATGAAGAAGAACAGAATAACATCAGCCCCATTGTGGTGTCAAGAGAAGTAAAAAAGAAAATTGGAGATGTTGAAATGGTGAAGATATTGAGAGATGGAAATTTATTGGTAGTTTGTAAAAATGAAGAACAAAAAAATAAGGCTTTAAATGTGGATAATATATGTAAAAAAACTGTGATGGAGAAAAAAATAGTAGGCGAAAATAAAAAAACTAGAGGAGTGATTTATGGGATCCCTCTAGAGGAAGATCTTGAGAAAATTAAGAAGAATATTACAGGAGGAAAAGTGAATAACTTGAAGAGGTTGTCAAGAACAATAAATGGAGAAAGAGTTGGTAGTTTGTCAATTCTCATTGAATTTGAAGAGAAGGATTTGCCACAAAACATCAAAATAGGATATCTCAGTTTTCAGGTCAGGCCTTATATCCCTCCACCACTTCGTTGTTTTAAATGTCAAAGGTATGGACACATAGCAGCAGTTTGTAAAGGGCAGCAGAGATGCCCAAAATGTGGTGAAGATCACAAAATGGAGGAATGTAAAGAAGAAGCACAAGAAAAATGTTGTAATTGTGGAGGGCAACATAGAGTTACGTATGGAGGATGTGAGGTGAGGAAGAAGGCAAAAGAAATCATTCAGATTAAAACAATTAAAAACATTAGTTATGCAGAGGCTGTTAAAAATGTGAAGGAGCAGACAACAAGAAAGAGTGAACAAACAGTGAATCAAATCCCACAGCAGAGCAAAGTGCAGTTAGAAGAAAATATCACAGTGTCAGTAGAAAAATTAATACTATTTATAGCATATGTTATCAACTGCACCGACCAAGTCAAGCATAAAACTGAGAAAATCAAAATAATAGTGAGAGGAGCAGAAAAATATTTGGGGTTTAAAGAGGGATCATGGGAGAACATAAACAAAAAGCTGGAGGGGGATGGGAGATCAGGACCACCAGCTGAAAATAATTAATGCTAATATTACAATGGAATGCAAGAAGTTTAATTGCTAACGGACAGGAATTTAAAGGTTATGTTGATAGTCTTGAGGAAAAACCAGAAATTATTTGTGTTCAGGAAACATGGTTAAAAACAACATTAGATTTTGTGATTAAGGGATATAATAGTGTAAGAAGAGATCGACAGGAGGGAGGGGGAGGAGGATGTGCAATATTTATAAAACAAGGGATACAATATCAGGTATTAGGGAAGGGGAAAGAACTTGAATTTATAATAGTTGATATATGGGAACAAGAAAGTAAATTCAAAATAATAAATTTTTACAATCCATGCAAAACATTATCAATTGAAATAATGGAGGAGTTAATGGTATATTTGGAAGAGAAAGTAATTTGGTGTGGGGATTTTAATGCAAATAGTACATTATGGGGTAAAAGTAATGATAAAAATGGAAAAGTTATAGAGGAATTAATGGAGGTGAAAAATCTTGTATGTATTAATGATGGGAGGGGAACAAGAATCAATGTAAGAACAGGGATGGAATCAGTTTTAGATTTAACAATTGTTTCAAATGTTTTAGCTGGTATATGCGAGTGGTTCATTGATAAAAATACAACAATAGGTAGTGATCATTATCCCATCGTAGTTAAGGTAGGATTAAATCTAAATAAGAATATAAAGGTAAATAAAAAACTGAATTTTAATAAAGCAGATTGGATTAAATTTAGGTATTTGAGTCAAATAAATTTAGAGAAAGTGGATATGACAAGGGATATAGATGAAGTTAATCTAGAAATTTGCAAAATAATTATGGAAGCAGCAGATAATTCAATAAAGAAAACAGGATGTAGAAGTGATAAGAAAATGGTGCCATGGTGGACAGATGAATGTAAAAAAGCAATAAAGATAAGAAATAAAGCATTTAAGGTATTAAAAGGGAATCCTATTTATATAAATTTAATTGATTATAAAAGAAAGCAAGCAATGGTAAGAAGAACTATTAAGAACGCAAAAAGAGATTATTGGAGGAATTTCTGTAGTACAATAGGGAGAGAAACCAAAATGGAAAAAATATGGAAAATAATTAAAAGAATGAATGGCAAAAAGAAAGAGTTTGAATATCCTATATTAAAAATGGATAATATAAATATAGTAAGAGATGAAGATAAAGCTGAAACATTGGCAAGAACATTTAGTAAAGTTCATAGTTCAAATAACATAAGTGAAGAGGGAAGGAGAGGGAGAGAAAATACAAAACTTAAATATAAAGAGCTATTAGAGAATGTTGAAGAAACAAATAATTTGTTAAATGTTGAGTTCACAAAAGCTGAATTGAATTCTGCACTCAGGAAGACAAAAAATACAGCACCAGGTAAAGATAAGATTTGTTATAGAATGATAAGACAACTTAGTGAGAAATCAAAAGATGTAATATTGCAAGTATATAATAAAATTTGGGAGGAAGGAAAATTACCAATGAATTGGAAGGAATCAGTTATAATACCAATAGCAAAACCAGGAAAAGATAATTCAAACCCAGGAAACTACAGACCAATAGCTTTAACATCCAATTTATGTAAAATAATGGAAAGAATGATTAACAATAGGATGGTTTATTATTTAAATAGTAAAGGATATATATCAAAGTATCAAAGTGGGTTTAGAAAAGGGAGGAGCACTAATGATCCAACGTTATGTTTAGAACATGAAATTAGAAGAGCACAAGTAAATAAAGAAAGTGTGGTGGCAGTATTTTTTGATATAGAAAAAGCATACAATATGATGTGGGTGGAGGGATTATTGATTAAACTATATATGTTGGATATTAAAGGAAAATTATTTAAATGGATTAAAGACTTTTTAACAAATAGAAAAATGCAAGTGAGAATAGGGGAAGCGTATTCAGAAAAATATAAGGTAGAAAATGGAACTCCGCAAGGAAGCATTATAAGTCCTTAATTATGATAAATGATGTGTTTAATGGTATTGGAAAAGAAATAGGATGTTCATTATTTGCAGATGATGGAGCGGTCTGGAAAAGAGGGAAAAATGTAGATCATATGGTAAAGAAAGTACAAAAGGTTATCATTGAAATAGAAAAATGGGCGTTGCAATGGGGATTCAAGTTTTCAGTTGAAAAGACAAAAGTAATGATATTCACAAAAAAAATAAACAAGGAAATAAAATTAAAATTATATAATCAAGAATTAGAACAAGTAAAGTGTATAAAATTTTTAGGAATATGGTTTGATGAAAAACTAAACTGGAATATACATATTCAAAAAGTGGTTGATAAGTGTAAGAAAATCTTAAATATTTTAAGATGCTTGGCTGGCAGTGACTGGGGAGCAGATAAAAAATCAATGAAGCAGATTTATAATGGAATGATAAGATCTAACATAGACTTTGGGTGCAAAATTTACGGTTCAGCAGCTAAAACACATCTGAATAAATTAGACATAATTCAACATCAGGCAATAAGAATATGTACTGGAGCATTTAAAACCACACCAACAGCTGCAATAGAAGTAGAAATGGGAGAAATGCCATTAGATTTAAGAAGAACAAAACTAGAAATAAATTACTGGTTAAATTTACAAAGCAATAAAATTGATCATCCAACTCGGGAAATTTTAGGTCCATGTTGGGAAAAAGAAAAGAAAGAAATGAGGAGTTTTGGATGGAATATTGGAAATAAAATAAAAGAATTCAAGATTGATATTTTAGAAATAAGTCAAACACCAATGTCAATAATACCGCCATGGATTTTACCAGAAGCAAATGTAGACATGTCAATAATAGAAAAGAAACAAGATAAATCATACACGGTAGATAAATATTCAGTACAGATACATATAAACAAATATTACAAATATATTCAAATTTATACAGATGCGTCAAAGATAAATGGAAAGATAGGAGTAGTTGTTGTGGTGCCAGAATTCGAAGTAAAAATAGGAAAACGGAGCACAGATGGGTTATCAGTATACACAGGAGAAATGTTGGCAATATTGTTAGCCTTGCAATGGGTGGAAGAAATAAAACCATTAAAAACAGTGATATGTTCAGATTCAAGTTCAGCATTATTAAGTTTAAAAAATGTTCAATCAGATAGTAGGATGGATATATTATTAGAAATATTTTATACATTGTATAGATTACAGAATATGGGGCTGGTAGTTGTATTTGTATGGATTCCAGCTCATATAGGGGTAGAAGGAAATGAGAGGGCAGATAATATGGCAAAAGGGGCAATTCATAATAATATTCGTTTTAAAGTTAAAACAAGTAAATATGAGGGAAAGAGTATGGTTAAAGAAAAACTGATGGAAAAATGGCAAAAAAGGTGGGATGAAGAAAAAACAGGAAGATGGTTTTATAAAATACAGAAGATAGTAGGAGAGAAAAGAAATGAAAGAAGAAATAGAAAGGAAGGAAGGGTGATAACAAGATTAAGATTAGGGCATACAGGTCTTAATTATACACTTTTTAAAATACAAAAGCATTATAATGGAAAATGTGAGTATTGTGACAGATATGAAACGATAGAACATGTTATGTTAGAATGCCATAAGTATGAAAGAGAAAGAAGGTGTATGAAAAGAGAGTTTGAATGTATTAAGGAAAAGATTAATTTAATAGATATTTTGAGGAAGAATTCGGGGAGTAAACATATACAAATAATTATTAAATATTTAAAGAAAACTAAATTATTTCAAAGAATATGATTAAAATAGGTGTGTGTGTGAATGGGTGCATGATCTAGGGGGGTGGATTATAAAGACATATATAAAAATGGATGAGAGTATGTAGGTATATATAAATAGGAAATTAATTTAGTTAAATTTAGGGCTGGGCAAGTTAACGCGTTAATTTCGCGTTAATTCATTAGACTATTAACGGCGATATTTATTTTATCGCGCATTAACGCATGTTGCTCACATGCTTTCAGTCAGTGTCAGTCAGCAGGCGCGCTGACTGCAGCGCGCTGTCACGGCAGCACTCCCCCTCCCCTCTCGTACATGGCTCAGAGGCGCCAGCCAATCAGCACACAGGCTCAGCCTGGCCCGCCCACTCAGCTCTCACACAAACTTGACAAACAAACAGCTGAGAGAGACCGCAGCAGCGAAAAAACATGAACAGAGGAAGTAGCACCATTCGGCTTTATTTTAATACCGTAAATGAAATCAAACTGTATGTTTTGTAAAAAGCCGGTTCCATTTCAGTGGAAACACAACAAATTTATCTAAGCACGTGAAAAAACATGAAAACGTCGAGCCCCAGAAACGGAGAGAGGAGACGAAACTTCTCTCACTGCCCCGACAGACCCACAGACGTCTCTGACTGAGGCGTTTCAGTCCTCCATGGAACATCCAGGTAGATCAGTGGATGGATGGATGGATGGATGGATGGATGTTACTGGAGCCCACACATAACATGTAATTAAGACCTTGAAAGAACCCAGTACATATATTAAAAAGTGTTATTTAAGATAAGATAACATTAGCTAATCCTTTTTTTATCCCACGACGGGGAAATTTATAGGATTAAAGCAACAGGCAGGTGCACACAACACAGACAAAATTACATAAGGATTGAAATATATAAGAGGTGGATTAGCGAAAAAACACTGGACATAACATTATTATTATTATTATTATTATTATTATTATTATTATTATTATTATTATTATTATTAAATTGTAATAATAAAATAAAAACCACAAAACCCAAAAGGTCAACAGTTTCATGATACATCAAGCTTAGGGACTGGCTAATATACAGCAGGTCAAAAAAGGCCATATTTTGGCTGCAGTGCTTGCTGTTCTCTTATGAAGAAAAGATCAACTAGTGCACTAAATTCAATAGATGGGTTGAAAATATCCAGTATAAAATAAGTGCTACAAATGTTACAACACTTTTGTTCATATGGCAGCAGAACATTAAAATAAAAGTGCTCTTTACACTACTTTTGAATTCATTCTTGGAGTTTGTAAATACAATGCGATTAATCGCGATTAATCGCGATTAATCAGGGCGATTAATCAGGGCGATTAATCGCGATTAAATATTTTAATCGTTGCCCAGCCCTAGTTAAATTATATATTAAAGGTAGGAGTAGGAAGATATAAATACTTATATAAGTTGATAGTCCATTTTGAACCACACTCCATACCAGTAGGTGGCGGTAATGCTACTTAAAGTTTGTTGCCAACCGCCAATAAAATCAAGAAGAAGAAGAAGAAGAAGAAGAAGAAGAAGAAGAACTGTATTAAACGGAACTTCCTGTGAGCTGACGTCACTTCCTGTTTGCGGTAAGGCGTATTGTATCACTTCCTGTTTTCACTGCGTGAGCAACGGTTTGTTGCTCCAGATTCTCTCGCTTTTATCTTTAATCTCTTTGCTGTAACATCTGTTTCTAACACATAAGCACTTTTAAAACATTTTCTGTAGCTGCACATTACGCTTGGGAACTCCTCGTGTTTCACGGTTTGCTCTCTTGGCGTGGTAGAAGGGCGCTAGCCTAGCTTTAGCCTAGCCTAGCTTTAGCTCCACAATGGCTTCCTCTCCTACTATTACTTCAGCTTCTCCGTCTCTGACTAAGTCTCCCCTTATCTCCTGCTCTCTGTGTCAGATGTTTAGCTATTCCTCTGCCTCCTTTAGTGATAATGGCACTTGTAATAAATGTAGTGTTTTTGTAGCTTTGGAGGCGAGGGTGTCAGAATTAGAGTCCCGGCTCCGTGCTATGGAAAGACCAGCTGATAGCCGCCCCTCTGCTAGCGCGGAGCCACATAGACCTAGCGTTAGTTCACTTAGTGGTCCTCCAGAAGCACCCGAGCAGCCGGGTAAGCAGGCCGGCTGGGTGACAGTTCGTAGGAAGCATAGCTCTAGATTTCAGCCCCCAGTTCACCACCAACCCGTCTGCGTTTCAAACAAATTTTCCCCACTCAGCGACACACCCGCTGAGAAGCCAATCCTGGTTATTGGGAGCTCAATAGTCAGAAACGTGGCACTAGAGACACCAGGGACCATAGTTAAATGCCTGCCAGGGGCCAGAACGGGCGACATAGAATCTTACCTAAAACTGCTGGCTAAGGATAAGCGTAAATACAGTAAGATTGTTATTCACGCTGGCGGTAATGACACCCGATCACGCCGATCGGAGGTCACTAAAGTTGGTGTTGCTTCGGTGTGTGAGTTTGCTAAAGCAATGTCGGACTCCGTAATTTTCTCTGGTCCCCTGCCTGATTTGACCAGTGATGACATGTTTAGCCGCATGTCATCATTCAACCGCTGGTTGTCTAGGTGGTGTCCTGAAAACGACGTGGGCTACATTGATAACTGGAGAACTTTCTGGGGAAAACCTGGTCTGATCCGGAGAGACGGCATCCATCCTACTTTGGATGGTGCAGCTCTTCTTTCTAGAAATCTGGCCGGATTTATTAGTCCTCCTAAATGCTGACAACCCAGGGTCCAGACCAGGAAGCAGAGCCGTACTTTAACACACCTCTCTGCAGCTTCTGTACTGTTACCCATCCATTATCCTATTGAGACGGTGTCTTTCCCACGGCCAAAACTTAACAGATCAAAAACTTATCTAAAAGGAACAAATCATAAAAACCTAATAAAAATCAATACGGTTCACCTTGAACCTAAAAATAAAACAATTAAATGTGGTCTATTAAATATAAGGTCTCTCCCTCCAAAGACTTTGTTAGTTAACGAATTGATTTCTGATAAACAGATTGATTTGTCTTGTCTCACAGAAACCTGGCTACAAGAGGACTACGTTAGTATAAATGAGTCAACTCCCTCCAATTATTCAAATTTCCACATTCCCAGATCTGTGGGAAGAGGAGGAGGAGTGGCAACCATCTTTCAGTCTGATTTATTAATTAGTCCCAGGCCAATTAATAACTACAGTTCTTTTGAACATTTAAACCTCAGTTTCCCTCATCCAAACTGCAAAGCAATAAAACCTCTTCTGTTTGTTGTTTTGTATCGTCCACCAGGCCCTTACACTCAGTTTTTGGATGAGTTGTCAGATTTCTTATCTGATTTGGTGTTAAATACTGATAAGGCTATTATAGTGGGTGATTTTAACATCCATGTTGACACAGAATGTGATAACCTTAGTGTAGCCTTTAAAACTATCCTAGATTCAATTGGTTTTGCTCAAAATGTGCATAAACCGACGCACTCTTGGCTCCATACTTTAGACCTTGTGCTGACATATGGCATTGATTGTGAAGAATTAACAGTATTTCCTCACAACCCTGTCCTATCTGATCATTTTTTAATAACATTTGAGTTTAATCTAACTGAGTTCTCCACCCCCAAAAGAGGGTTCCATTATAGTAGATCTTTATCGGATAATGCTGTATCAAAACTTAAAGAGTCTGTCCCCTTTTTAATATCCTCCGTATTGCAGAAATGCCCTGTAGATGGCAGCAATGTTGTTTCTTCCAATTCACAAATAGATGTCTTTGTAAACGGTATGACTTCGTCATTGCGTTCTGCATTAGACAATGTAGCTCCCTTGAAAAAGAAGGTGATTATTTACAGGAAGCTGGCTCCTTGGTTTAATTCAGAGCTGCGTTCCTTGAAGCACAATGTTAGGAAATTGGAGAGAAAATGGCGCTCTACACACCAAGAGGAATCCTACTTAATCTGGAAGAACAGTCTATTGTTGTATAACAAGACCCTTCGCAGAGTTAGAGCAGCATATTTTTCATCATTAATTGAGGAGAATAACAATAATCCAAGATTTCTCTTCAGTACAGTTGCCAAACTTACTCAGAGCCACAGCTCTGTTGATCCATCCATTCCCTTAGCTCTTAGCAGTAATGATTTTATGGGATTCTTCATAAATAAAATTGATTCCATTAAAAATAAAATAATTGGCATCCTCCCAAACATGATTACCTCATCCTCAGTAAGTGAGGCAGCATTGGAGGAATCCTTAGAACCTGCGCAGTGTCTGAACTGTTTAAAAGCAGTAGAGCTTTCTGAGCTATCTAAAATTTTAGCTTCATCCAAACCTTCTACCTGTATGTTAGACCCAATCCCAACCAAGTTGTTTAAGGAGGTATTCCCTTTGATCAGTGGCACTATTTTAGACATGATTAATCTATCCTTAGTAAATGGATATGTACCACAGGCTTTTAAAGTAGCTGTTATTAAACCTTTACTTAAGAAACCATCTCTTGATCAAGATGAGTTAGTAAATTACAGACCCATATCTAATCTTCTTTTCTTATCTAAAATTCTTGAGAAAGTAGTTGCTAATCAACTATGTGAACATTTACAAAGTAATGACCTACTTGAGGAGTTTCAGTCAGGCTTCAGAGCTCATCATAGCACTGAAACAGCTCTGGTGAAGGTCACCAATGATATTCTCATGGCCTCAGATAATGGACTTGTGTCTATACTTGTCCTGTTAGATCTCAGTGCTGCATTTGATACAGTTGATCACAATATTCTCCTACAAAGACTTGAGCATACTGTAGGGATTAAGGGGAAAGCATTAGGCTGGTTTAAATCTTATCTGTCGGACAGATTCCAGTTTGTTCATGTTAATAATAAATCTTCCTCAAACTCTAGGGTCACTTGTGGAGTACCACAGGGTTCAGTCCTTGGACCAATTCTATTTACTATATATATGCTTCCGATTGGCAAAATTATCAGACAGCATGGGATTAATTTCCACTGTTATGCTGATGACACTCAGCTATATTTATCCATAAATCCTGATGAATCCAATCAGTTACTTCGACTGCAGTCATGTCTTGATGACATCAAAAGCTGGATGACTTTAAATTTCCTGCATTTAAATTCTGACAAGACAGAAGTTGTAATCTTTGGGCCAGAGTCTTCAAAAAATAAAGTTCTTAATCAATCCCTTAATCTGGATGGCATTAACTTGGCCTCTGGTAATAAAGTTAAAAATCTTGGTGTTGTTTTCGACCAAGACATGTCATTTAAATTAAACAGGTTTCCAGAGTTTCCTTTTTTCACCTCCGGAATATCGCCAAAATTAGAAACATTCTGTCCAGGAGTGATGCTGAAAAACTAGTCCATGCATTTGTTACTTCAAGGCTGGACTATTGTAATTCTTTACTATCAGGAAGTCCACAAAATGCAGTTCGAAGTCTTCAGCTGATTCAAAATGCTGCGGCAAGAGTTCTGATGAAAATCAACAAGAGGGATCATATGTCTCCAATTTTAGCTTCCCTTCATTGGCTTCCTGTTAAATCAAGAATATAATTTAAAATTCTCCTTCTAACGTATAAAGCCCTTAATAATCAAGCTCCATCATATATCAGAGCTCTGATTACCCCGTATGTTCCTAACAGAGCACTTCGCTCTCAGACTGCAGGTCTGCTGGTGGTTCCTAGAGTCTCTAAAAGTAGAATGGGAGGCAGATCCTTTAGCTATCAGGCTCCTCTCCTGTGGAACCAACTCCCAGTTTTGGTCCGTGAGGCAGACACCCTATCTATTTTTAAGACTAATGTTAAAACTTTCCTTTTTGACAAAGCTTATAGTTAGAGTGGCTCATACCCTGAGCTATCTCTATAGTTGTGCTGTGATAGGCCTAGGCTGCTGGAGGACATCAGGGTCTAATTTTCTCACTCTACTGATTTCTACTGTTCTTCAGTCTACTGTTCTCCAGTTTTGCATTGTATTACATTGAAATGACTGTCGTCATTTCAGCTTTTAACT
Organism: Fundulus heteroclitus; assembly: GCF_011125445.2. Taxonomy (NCBI): domain Eukaryota; kingdom Metazoa; phylum Chordata; class Actinopteri; order Cyprinodontiformes; family Fundulidae; genus Fundulus; species Fundulus heteroclitus. The sequence goes on from NC_046371.1 coordinate 33,466,556, forward strand.
TTTTGCTCTCTCTCTTTTTCTTCATAGTAGGTACACCTGGTCTGGCGTTCTGTTAACTGTGACATCATCCAGAGAAGACGGCTCACCCGCTACTACCATCTAATGTAGAACAGATTACTAGATCAATGTGTGCTTCTGTGCTTTTTTGTTTCTCTTGTTGTGTCTCTGTTCTGTCTTCTGTAACCCCAGTCGGTCGAGGCAGATGACCGTTCATACTGAGCCCGGTTCTGCCGGAGGTTTTTCCTTCCCGTTAATGGGTGGTTTTTCTTCCCACTGTCGCTTCATGCTTGCTCAGTATGAGGGATTGCAGCAAAGCCATGTACAATGCAGATGACTCTTCCTGTGGCTCTACGCTTCCCCAGGAGTGAATGCTGCTTGTCGGGACTTTGATGCAATCAACTGGTTTCCTTATATAGGACATTTTTGACCAATCTGTATAATCTGACCCAATCTGTATAATATGATTGAACTTGACTTTGTAAAGTGCCTTGAGATGACATGTTTCATGATTTGGCGCTATATAAATAAAATTGAATTGAATAAAAAATTTAATATAGGCCTGTAATTTACTAACTCATCTTGATCAAGAGATGGTTTCTTAAGTAAAGGTTTAATAACAGCTACTTTAAAAGCCTGTGGTACATATCCATTTACCAAGGATAGATTAATCATGTCTAAAATAGGACCACTGATCAGAGGGAATACCTCCTTAGACAACTTGGTTGGGATTGGGTCTAACATACAGGTAGAAGCTTTAGATGAAGCTAAAATTTTAGATAGCTCAGAAAGCTCTACTGCTTTTAAACAGTTCAGACACTGCACAGGTTCTAAGGATTCCTCCAATGCTGCCTCACTTACTGAGGACGAGGTAATCATGTTTGGGAGGATGCCAATTATTTTATTTTTAATGGAATCAATTTTATTTATGAAGAATCCCATAAAATCATTACTGCTAAGAGCTAAGGGAATGGATGGATCAACAGAGCTGTGGCTCTGGGTAAGTTTGGCAACTGTACTGAAGAGAAATCTAGGATTATTCTTATTCTCCTCAATTAATGATGAAAAATATGCTGCTCTAACTCTGCGAAGGGTCTTGTTATACAACAATAGACTGTCCCTCCAGATTAGGTAAGATTCATCTTGGTGTGCGCCATTTTCTCTCCAATTTCCTAACATTGTGCTTCAAGGAACGCAGCTCTGAATTAAACCAAGGAGCCAGCTTCCTGTGAATAATCACCTTCTTTTTCAAGGGAGCTACATTGTCTAATGCAGAACGCAATGACGAAGTCATACCGTTTACAAAGACATCTATTTGTGAATTGGAAGAAACAACATTGCTGCCATCTACAGGGCATTTCTGCAATACGGAGGATATTAAAAAGGGGACAGACTCTTTAAGTTTTGATACAGCATTATCCGATAAAGATCTACTATAATGGAACCCTCTTTTGGGGGTGGAGAACTCAGTTAGATTAAACTCAAATGTTATTAAAAAATGATCAGATAGGACAGGGTTGTGAGGAAATACTGTTAATTCTTCACAATCAATGCCATATGTCAGCACAAGGTCTAAAGTATGGAGCCAAGAGTGCGTCGGTTTATGCACATTTTGAGCAAAACCAATTGAATCTAGAATAGTTTTAAAGGCTACACTAAGGTTATCACATTCTGTGTCAACATGGATGTTAAAATCACCCACTATAATAACCTTATCAGTATTTAACACCAAATCAGATAAGAAATCTGACAACTCATCCAAAAACCGAGTGTAAGGGCCTGGTGGACGATACAAAACAACAAACAGAAGAGGTTTTATTGCTTTGCAGTTTGGATGAGGGAAACTGAGGGTTAAATGTTCAAAAGAACTGTAGTTATTAATTGGCCTGGGACTAATTAATAAATCAGACTGAAAGATGGTTGCCACTCCTCCTCCTCTTCCCACAGATCTGGGAATGTGGAAATTTGAATAATTGGAGGGAGTTGACTCATTTATACTAACGTAGTCCTCTTGAAGCCAGGTTTCTGTGAGACAAAACAAATCAATCTGTTTATCAGAAATCAATTTGTTAACTAACAAAGTCTTTGGAGGGAGAGACCTTATATTTAATAGACCACATTTAATTGTTTTATTTTTAGGTTCAAGGTGAACCGTATTGATTTTTATTAGGTTTTTATGATTTGTTCCTTTTAGATAAGTTTTTGATCTGTTAAGTTTTGGCCGTGGGAAAGACACCGTCTCAATAGGATAATGGATGGGTAACAGTACAGAAGCTGCTGAGAGGTGTGTTAAACTACGGCTCTGCTTCCTGGTCTGGACCCTAAGCTACACACTAGTTTCAGTAGCAAACCGACATTAGCGATGACACAGATGTGAAGGTTTGGTATTAATGAATTTCCATTGCACTGTTAGGTGTTGAGCTAGATAAATTTTTGTAAAGCTCAAAATTGTAGTTGTAGTTGTAGTCAACTGTTCAAAATGTCCAGTAAATGCAAAATAACTTGTATTGGATTTTAGATATCACAGCCATGTTTTAGAACAATCTTTGGGGAGATCTCACATTTCACAAGCAAGACTTCAGCTTAATGAGAAAGCTCCAATGAGCATATGTAAAAAAAAATACATCTGTTCCTGTCTGCACCCCGCCCCGTCTCCCTGCTCCGCTGTAGTTAAGTTAATGCATTATACCTGAGAAACTTCATCATGGCTCCACTCCAGTCAAGCTCATACTTGCACACCTGTTTCCTGTCCTTTATAAGCTTTCCGTAGACCGCAAGACAGCCAGTCCTTCCATGCCTGTTTGCCTTGTTACAACCTTGACCACATTTCCTGGATTTCCCTGGTTTGCTTTGCCTGTGTCAGACTTCTACAACTTGACTGCGACCTCAATTCTGTGACACAACCAACGACCATTGCCTAGCCGTTGGAGTTGTCTGCCTGTTCCTGACCACCCGTGCTTGACCCAAGGCTGTCTCCTGGATTCTAACCATGCCTCTGTCATCCAGCCAGACGCTACCTCAGCGTTTAAAGCCAGCACACTTCAATATGCAGCTGCAGCCTGTGGTGTCGTCACCACTAACACAAATGCTGCCTGCCGGCTTTTCCAGGGGACTGAGGAGCCACTTCACACAACCAAGTGCCCTCTCTGGATTCTGAGAAGTGGTTCCAGCTTGTGCCTCTGGAACTTTCCTGTCTCCTACCAGTTTACCCCTTAAAATACACGTGTTTAAAACACACTCCTTGTCTGGCTCAATTTTTGGGTCTCCTGTCTGGCACTTTACAGTATTTTTCCCTACATAATATTGACTACATATTGACTATTTCCTTGTCTCTATGAAATTACTGTCTAATATTAGTAAATGTTGGAACAGTGTGGTTATTAGTGAGCATGTGGTGCTATCCATGAAAATGTACCGCAGTAACTTTGGTCATACCCCAAGATGGAGACTGCTAACCTATTTGCTGCAAGAAGCAGTATTTGTTGAACATTTGAAAAAGTGTATTAATGAATACTAGATGGGAGGTCTTTGACGCTTGTATGAGAGGTGGATGTAAAGCAACTGGTTAGACAGTGAATCTGAAATTCTATCCAGACAAAGTGTTGCCATTTAACAGGTTTATTGATAGAATAGACCAGGACAATAATAAGAGATCCTCTGCAGGTGCAAGATGGAGACCAGACAGAGATGAGAGTTGGCTTACTCACAGTGGAGCAGACAGATGGGATGGTTGGAGCAGGCTTGAGTTATGCACAGGACATCAGGGCAGAAAAAGGAAGAGAGTTCTAAGGGGAAAGCCAAAGCTCATAGTCCAGCAACAGAGTTCAGGTCAAGGTCCAGAAATGAAAAGCAGCATAGATGTCAAACAAGGGCAAAGCAAAGTAGGGAACTCCAAAAGCATGAGTTTTGTCAAGACAAGTTATCAAGCATAAAGAAACACTGGAAATCACCTTGCAAACCTCTTTCAATAATCTGGTGCTGTCTGACTGTCTGCAGCAGGCGTATAAAGGGAAGGAAACAGGTGTGTGAGATTAGCTTGACTGCAGCAACACTTGCTGACAGCGAGCAGAAGATGTGTGGCAGAATGCAGAAAAGCCAGAATCATGACAGTGAAATTATGAATTACGAGTTCAATAGGAAAATAAATAAAAATGTAAAAAAAATTTGAAAATCTAATAAAGAAAATTGAACTGGAAATTGTAACAGCTAAAACATCTGTCTACTTTAAGAGTTTGTTATGACAAACAGGTCACTGATAAAGATGCAAAAAACTTGGATATGTGGATAAAACAAGCATATTACGATCAAGGGAAAAAGACTGAAAAACGTTTGGCATTAAAAATCACTATACTACATGAAGCAAGCTTCGATACGCGCTTTACGGAAACGCCCCCTCCATTACTCGACACACGCCTCGAAGCCTCGGCACATCACGTAACATCACTACTGAAAACTAACCATAAATAAAGCTAGATCCTAACTAAACCCAGACAACGAGGAAGAACTGAAAAATAGTTAACAAAAGCCAGATCAAAAATAAACCCTGACAGTCCTTAACTGGCAATAAAAAATGCTAATTAGTATAATTTTATTATTTATTTAAAGGGGAAGTCCGGTCAACAAGGAAAAATCAGGGGACCATTAGCCATAACTAAAACTAATACGTTTGTGGTAATTTAATGAACTTATCTTTAATCAATAAGAAAATAAAAACATAAATTTTCATCTGGATTACTGTGTATGGGGGCGGCCATTACTGCCCATATTTGGGCAGTAAGGGCCGTCTGACATCACATCCTGTGACGTGGAAAAGCGGAGCGGCGACAGCATTTCTCCCCGCTTTCCATGCAAAGTCAATAGGAGCCGTTCTACACAGCTGCGATCATCAACAATTTTTTTGGATTTCCAGAGGACTTCACCACTGACATTCGCAAGAGCTATTGTCACAGCAACAATGCTTACGTGCATGGCTATTGGATGTTCCAACACAACTGGTAAAAGTGGAAAAAACATTGCTTATTGTCATGAATCAGAGCAGAGGACCCAGAATTCAACTAGACCAGCAGAGGTTCGGTAAAATAATATTTATTAACAAAATCCAAAAACCAAAAAGGGCAGAGAAACAAACAGTCCAGTTGGGCAGGCAAGGCAGGAACAGACAGAAACAGGGTGGCTCAGATCTCTGGGGACAAGGGGTCAAAAATCCAAAAGGCCTATCAATGGCTTACATAACATGCAAATTCAATCGAAACAGCCAGCAGATTGGACCAAAACTGGTCCACTCCTCTGTAACGAGAAGTGGTTGTTGTTGGCTTGGCTTAAACATTCCATGTTCACCTCAAAATGTGCTGGCTTAATGGAATCTGCTCTCTTAATGGCTTTAACGACTGCCCATTACTAAGGGGTGGACCTGTTTCGATTGAATTTGCATGTTATGTAAGCCATTGATAGGCCTTTGTTGGGCAATGGTATAAAGCTTGTTACTCTGCATTACTCCAGACTTTTTGAATTGAGAAAGCTTCCGGGAGAGGAAGCGAAACGTCTTCAACTACGGAAAACAAGTCCAGTTGCTTTGTTTTTTACTTTTTTTTGAATAACCCAGTAAAGAGTGACATGCCTCTTCAGTGTTGCATGGAGGACAGGTACAACACCACTGGAGTGGCAGACTGGTATGGTGGTCCCATTTTTTAAGAAAGGGGACCAGAGAGTGTGTGTTTTAATTATGCAGGGATCACACTTCTCAGCCTCCCTGGGAAAGCTTACTCTGGGGCATTCCAGAGAAGGCCCTGATTGATTGCTGAATCCCGGTTCCAAGAGGAGCAATCCGGTTTTCATCCTGGCTGAGGAACAGGACACTGTCAAGGAATTGCTGAGGGGGACAGGAGTATGCTTCTGTGTCCCCCCCCCCCCCCCCCGCTGACAGGGGGGGACAAACGGGTCAGTTTTCCCGGGCCCAGGACAGGGGGGGGGGGGGCAAAACTGACAGCGTGCACGTGACTGCAGCTGCAGCCTGTGTCACAGCACTTTGCTGCGCCAGCCAATCAGCACACAGGCTCAGCCTGGCCCGCCCACTCAGATCCACACACAAACAACCGCGCTGCTGCTGATCAGACTCGGAGAGAGAGAGAGACCCCAGAACCGGAAAAACATGAAAAGGGAAAGAAGCGCCGTTTGGCTATATTTAATATCGTAAATGAAATCAAGGTGTATGTTTTGGAAAAAGCCGGTTACATTCAGTGGAAACAGAACGAATTTATATAAGCACGTGAAAAATCATGAGCAAGAAAATGTCGAGTGACAGAAACGGAGAGAGGAGACGAAACTTCTCTCATTGCCCCGACAGACCCAGAGCCACAGACTGACGTCACTGACTGAGGCGTTTCAGTCCTCCAGAGAACATCCAGGTAGATCAGAGTGGTCATCTTCAGCAGCAGTTCATGTTAACTTTCAAAGTAGATATTATCTATCATATGTTACTGGAGCCCACACAGAAAATGTAATTAAGACCTTGAAAGAACCCAGTACATATATCCTATTAAAAAATGTTATTTAAGATTAGGTAACATTAGCTAATCCTTAATTTATCCCATGACGGGGAAATTTATAGGATTAAAGCAACAGGCAGGTGTACACAATACAGACAAAATTACATAAGGATTGAAAGATATAAAAACACTATGAACATAACCGTATTATTATTATTTAATTGTAATAATAAAATAAAAATCACAAAACCCGAAAGGTCAACAGTTTCATGACACATCAAGCTTAGGGACTGGCTAATATACAGCAGGTAAAAAAAAGCCATATTTTAGCTGCAGTGCTTTCTGTTCTCTTATGAAGAAAAGATCAACTAGTGCACTAAATTCAATAGATGGGTTGAAAATATCCAATATAAAATACAGAGATTTCCAGGGCATGAAGTATACAGTTTTTTGGTGTGTGTGTGTGTGTGTGTGTGTGTGTGTGTGTGTGTGTGTGTGTGTGTGTGTGTGTGTGTGTGTGTGTGTGTGTGTGTGTGTGTGTAAGGTGGCGGCAGGTGTAGAGGGGCGGGACCCAAAAAGACTGCGTTGTCCCGGGCCCATCAAGTCGTTAAGATGGTTTGGACATCTGATCAGGATGCCTCCTGGATGTCTCCCTTTGAGGGTTTTCTGGTCACATCCCACTTGAAAAAAAAACCCAACTTGAAAGGTCTGGAAGACCAAAGCTTTGCTGGAAGCACTATGGCTTGGGAACACCTTGGGACACCCCAGAATAAGCTGGATGATGTTGATGCGGAACTGTTGCCCCATGGCACAATCTCAGATAAGCAGAAGACAATGGATAGTAGGAAGAACAATGCTATTAGTGGAATTGCACTTTAATACACTTTTGTTGGTTTTCCTTTTTGTGTCTGTTCTGGTTCATTTGGAAGGTGAGAAAGCAAGTTGTATAAATTGATGACTTTCCCTGACTAGAGGCAGTTCAAATATAGATATTTAACTGCATATTGACTGAAATGTACACTGTGCATTTAGCTATGAGCATTTGCATAAAAGTATCAAAAGCTTCATAAAATGCTTAATAGAGATGCAGGTAACACCTCCAGCCTAAGCAAGAGATGCAACTCCTACATTTGCTCTTGACAGTTAAATCTAAGGCCTCCTGACTCATCTCCTAATTAAGCCAAGGACTCCTAACAAGGAAGCAGCTTGTTTTAGGATTTCTTCTCTCAGAGTTGCCATAGCAGACTTGGAGTCATTGCTGATCCCGTATCCCATAGGAGATTTTTCGCTCCCAGTGTGTGTGGATTAGGCCTGCTGTGTCCAGTCGTGGTCTGGCTCCCCCCTCCCTTCCACAGTTTTTATGAGGGACAGATGGCCCTTTCTCATCAGTATCTCTTCCGTTCACAGTGTAGCAGAGAAAAGTAGAGACATGGCAATATAATGACTGGAGACGAGAAGGCGCTGTCATGATCTGAGATAATTCTTTGTCTCACATGCAGAGAACCCACTCAGGGCAAGAAAAACGTGATGATCGGTATCTTGTTCTCTGCAGGGAGGATAGTAGTGAGTTAGTTCCAAAGAGTTATGACTGAGGATAATGTTAGGATGAGAGGATGATCTCGAGCTTACTGTGTCTACAGGATAGAGGTGGCTCAGAGGGAAATAGTTAACCCTGTCTTGGCGGTGAGGTGCTGCATGATTTCTCGGGAAATTAGTAATGTGGATTTACAGGTAAGTGGGCTAGTGGGCATGCAGAGGTCTTCAAGACAAAGAAGTAGCAGAGGAGTTATCCACGAGGTTCTTTCGGAGGCTCAGAATGTGGCTAAGAAAAGGAACAGTTGCTTGAAGAGAGTAAGGCATGATCAGATGAGTCTCCTGTGATTTTTGGCTCTGGAAACTGTGGGGCATGCTCAACTGGGTTTTTAGAAGGTTAGTATTTGGTTTGATTTTCAACCAGTATGGTTGACCATCTGGCCATGAGTTCTCATCAGACAACTCCTTAAATACTCAGAAGTGGATTTAAAGATTGCATGCAGGTGTGACTACAACACCAGCATAGGCCCACAGGTGGAAGATTTGGAACTCAAACAAATACCTCAAGCAGACTCACACTCAAACCATGTCAGGCATAGCATGAAGCCTTTTATTATGTAGCTTCCTGCCTAAGTGGCATTACAAGGGTATTGTTTGGTTTCAACTCAGAGGCCACTCAAGCACCTCAGACTAACACCACAAACTGTTACCTGGGACAAATGGGCGGGGATGATAACTCTTCGGTTTGAACATCAACACTTCCTTTTTCATGAAAAATATGTAACCGTTCTAATGTATGCGGAGAGAGAGACTAAACTTCCTCTCGTTGAGAATAGACTGGCTGTGAACAGGAGAGGGCGAACAGACTCAAATCACTGTTGAGTGATTCATTTCAGAATCAGATTTTATGAGGGTGTTCCTCTTCATTTAATACCAGTCTACACATGTTAGAACAGGTTTCTCCTGTTATTTAATCCCACCGAACTCCTGAATGCACAATGTTATGCAAAGAGCAAGCAAACAATTATCTCTACAATGTGACGTTTTCATTCTGGTAATCAATAGTGAAAGTAGGTAAGATATTAGAAACTATTCTAAATTGTGCAGCACATAAACATTTTATAAATAGAAATAAAATGTGCAAGAACGGGACACATAGAGAGCAATGCAAAAGTTTAAATGCTTCTTGATCTTACTCATCTTACAACCAAAAACGTCAACGTATTGTGTTGAGATTTTACAAACATAAGGTATTGCATAGTTCGCTTGAAGGATGCTGAGGCTGGAACTGTCAGGCAGCAGGCCTAGAGGAAGACCAAGGAAGATTTATGGATAGCATGCAAGAGGGCTGGAAGATAACTGATGTGAGAGATGTGAAAGATGCAGGCGATAGGGTTAGATGGGAACCCATGACTCAATGTGGCGACCCAGTAAAGGAAAGATAGAAATGAAAGACAGTTTTGCATAGTTGTGCAGCAGATTTAAAATAATAGTATGGTTGCAAAAATAATAAGAAAAACATTCAAAGTGAGGCACATATTTTTATTCATACCCTCTGCATCCCTTGATGCATCCCCACAGCAGGGATGATAGTTTTCTTCTGCAGTGTCAACAGAACGACATCATAAGGGCCAGTGTTCAGTTTAAAAAGCATCCAAATACACAATGCCTTCTGAAAATGTATGAATCACTTAACTTTATAAAAAATTGTTTACATTTTCATCTCCTATATTATTTTATGCCCCCCACCACCACCACCACCACCATTATTCAACATGCATTTACAGAAAACGTGGACTGTCTAGGGGTGCTTGCCATTGCCTGTTGGCTGTCATTTAGATAACAGCTTAGGTGGGTGTTTGTCATGACTGACATCGGCAGCCTATCGTGCTGATTTGGTTCCAAACTTTCCTTTGAATATAGTGAAGTTTATTTCAGCAAATTCTGCACACTAGAACAACAGAGTGTGTTCGGAGGAAGGGAAAACTTATTCAGCGAACTGCAAAATAAAAGATAACAGCATGTTTGGGAACATGATGCGTGCATTCAAAACGTTGTTGCCTCATTTTATTTCCATTTTGGGGAGAGATACAGCCAGATAGTTGAAACATAAAGGACAGTTTGCTGTAATTATCTGTAAGGTATCAATCCGACATGGTGATATATACAACCTCAATTAATTTCAAACACAACAATTGGTTGAATAACTAGGAAATTGTGCGTTAAGTATAAGCAGGTGTAGGATGGAAAGATGGATGGATGGATGGATGGATGAGTTCTTGGGCCCCAGCTATAACTATGTTTAGGATCACTGGTCTCTTAGAGGACTGACCTCTATCCCAGGTTTACCTTGTACGTAGGTCCACCCATCTTGTCATTAACCCTAAAAAAAAATTCTATATGGGCTAAAAACAAATGCATTTGCAGTTTGCTACAAATGGGAATTTGGATGTCTTTGTTTCAGCAATGGCTTTCTTCTGGTCTCTCTCCCATAAAGGCGAGATTTGATGAGACACAACTGTTTTATGACTTGATCCTGCTTTAAACCTCTCCACAGTTTTCTCTCTGACCTTTCTATTGTGGTCCTTGGCCTTCATGCTGCTGTCTGTTCACTAGTGTTGTCTTAAACACCTCACAGAACAGCAGGATTTACGCATGTAGAATGTATTTCAGTAACCAGGTGATTGCTGAGGTCTGAGTTTAGGGGTTGACTGCAACACATATCACGCTATTCAGATTTTGATTTGTGAAAACAATTGAAAGCAAAGTATCATTTTTCTTCCACTTTACAATAGAGTGTTTTGTGTTGTTCTGTTACATACAGCCCCAATGAAATACATTGAAATTTGTGGTTGTGATATGTCGAAATATTGAAAATATCAAGGGTGTAAATATTTTTGTGAGGCGCTGCAAATGATTAGCCTCTGCTGGCCTTTTTCTTTCCTAGTAAGTTGGTGAAAGGAAGCTTTTCAGCACATTTTGATGTGGTATACCGCACACAGCGATGCAGTAAAGAACCTTCTTTCCTCTCTGAATTTGTCCTCAGCTATTTAGACAGCAGGGCATGCTCACCCATGACTGTGACGTTCTACCTGCATTTTTATTCGCAATCTGGCCTCTCTGGTCATGCTCTGCTCATCTATTCAAAAGGATTTTTTTTTTTTTTTTTTTTTTCCCCAGTGTCCTGTCTAGCAATATGGCAATAGGAATTGATGTCTCAATGCCAGATAGAGCTCGACAGATTTTGCTTTTACAAGTGGAGCAAACGGCTTTCGCCTTTGTGCTCCACTTGATTTATGCTTGTAAATAGCTTTATTATGATTCCTGCAAGGAGAATTTCAAATTATATGGACATGACAATGGGAGAGTAAAGGAAGAACAAAAAGTGAAAGAAAAAAAAAGAGTAGAGGTGAAAGAAAGAGGAGATAAAAGGGAGAGGATGATAAAACCTTCTTTGTCTGCTCCATCACCTGGAAAGAGACACAAAAAGAACAGCACAACCAACAGACATAAAGCAACAGATACACTCGAATAACACCTAGATGTCATTGCTAAATCATATATATTATTATGTAAGCTGACATGTGTAATGTGATATTTGAAAAAAAGAAGGTGAAAGAACATAAATAAATAAATTATAAGATTACTGTATATAAGTGAACACTTAATACCTGGGACCCAGCACCTGTGGGAGATGTGAAAGTGCACTAGTTTAGGTGAAGATTATCCAGAAATACATTGATAGTGATTGTGGAGAACCGAAGACCCGCCTTCCCCGAGCACAGAGGCAGGCGTCAGGGGACCCGTAACCCTAAAAGGGGCCCCTAAAGCAGGTCGCCCAGGAGGGGCCGACACAGGATATCTGCAACCCCCCCCCCCCCCAAGGAAGGAGCAGAGACGACCCCAAGGAAATCCCCCAGCCACCGCAATGCCGACGCCCTCAAGAGCCGCGGAGACGAGCCCGTGGGCTCCGCCGGCAGCTAGCCCCGCTGAAGTGGTCCCGGCCATGGGCCCTGAGGGCCAGAGGCCCCAGGAGCGCCCCGCCCCCGCGACGGGGGCCCCGGCCGCCCCCCGGGGGGCCAGGCCCCGCGAAGAGGCCGCCGGGAGTGGGCCGGCGCACGCCCGGGAACCCGCCCCAAACCCAAAGCCAACCAATGCGCCAGGGGGCCAAGGCGCCCGCCAACGAAGTGGAGGAGGGCAGGACGTGGGGGGATGGGCTCCGCACCTAGCGGAGACTTGAGATGTTCTTGGGAGAGGGAGCGGACCACACCCATACCTGGAAAAAAAAAAAAAGGAAAACTCATTCACCCCATCCCTCCATCGCTCCCTTGTGCCCCACTCACCACACACAGAAAAAAAAAAAATATATATATATATAAATAAATTTAAAAAAATAAAATAAAAAAAAAAGACGCTGTACACACATTCCCACATAACACTCACACCCAACACTGACCAAAGGGGGGGGGGTCACTCCAAATCGCCAACACGACTGCTTGTGCCCGACCCCCGGCCCCGGCCCCAGACCAGACGCCCCCCGGACCGGGCCCCCCCAAGAGGGCGGGCCAACACGACCCGCACGAGCCACCCGGCCAGAGCCCACCCCTCCCCCTAAATACCTAATAAACCCCCTCCCTCCCCCCACCTTACCCTTGCCATCCCTGCCCCCCGCCCCTCCTGGGGGGAGCGGAGGCATCAGCCCCAGACCTGGCAAGCCGCTGACTACCCACCGCAGCCCCCCGCCAAGACCCCGGACACAGTGGCCCGCACCTCCTCCAGGCCCCAGACTCCTTGCCGCCATCGGAGAACGGGGGTGTGCAGAAGACCCCGATCCTCCCTACGCCCGCTCAAATGTTGTGTTGTTGCATGTTGTTCTCAAGTGCGTTTAAAAACTGGGAGCGCCGAAGGGGATGCACGGCACAGCCCACCCCCCTTCCGGAAGGTAGCTGTTGCCAGCGCACCACCCAGGGGCGTGTCCAGACATTTTTGATAGGGGTGGCACCAGTGGGGCACTGACTTATGCAGGGGTGGCATGAAGTATGAGCAGGACGGTCCGCCTGCACACAGACATATACACTCACATATGCACGCACACATGCACACAAGAAAATACACACCCACACCTAGACTTTGGTATATATATATATATATTGATATTTGCTTGATGAAACTGTGCAAAACTTGGTAGAGGTACAGACTGTACAAAACAAATATAGCTTACCTTACAATGCCAACATAAGTAAACAATGCACATTTAAAAAAAAAAACACAGTCCACCTATAAAGTGCAAACATATTTAAAATACATATACCTCTGAACAAATTATTTAACCAAACCTTCCTTCCTTCCTCCCTTACTCCCTTCTTCCTTCCCTGACCTAAGGAAAACAGGAGGGTCAAAACAGTGCAATTCGCCTGTTCTTGTGTTTGTTTGCAAACACTTTGATAAAATCATCCATGTTGAGCGCCCTCGCTCTTCTTGACTCAATACTTAGCAAACCTAAATGGCTTAGTCTGTTGTCTAGCATAGTTGTCCTCAAATGAGTTTTAATGAGCTTTAGAGCTGAAAAACTTCGCTCACATGCAGCACTGCTGACTGGGAGGGCTATAGCTATTTTGCATAGCCTGAAGAGCTCAACAAACACCTCCTGGTATGGTTCCAAAAACACTGTTAAATCTAAGATGTTTCCCAACTGTGCTGTCCCACTCTCAGCTTTCCTTGACAAAATTCTTCTAGCCTGGTGAAGCTCATGAGTAAGATCTTCCTCATTACACTCATATATTTTTCCAAAGTCAAAGACCTGATCATCTTTAAGGAATGTACTGCTTTTAGGATTTAAGGCCTGTATACCTCTCATTACTGAACAGTTCATTTTTGAGAACCTTCTTTCTATTTCAGCAACTAAGGTGTCAAGGATGGGGTAGAGTAGTTTCTGCCTGAATGCATCTTTGTCTGCATTACTGTTGTGCAGGCCTATAGTGCATGTCACATACGACCCACAAAGTTTGGTGCTGACTTTGTGTGCTCTTTTATTCTCAACATTCTCAACAGCTATGTTGCAGTGTTTGGCTGTCTCTACTATGTCATTCCACAGTTTATCACTAAATGCCTCAGTCCTATACTCTTGAAAAGTATCAAGAAGTGACTCCACCATGTCTGCTGCCATAGCTAAATCAACTGAGGGTGACTGCAACAGGTCAGAAAGCAGCTTTGTGTCACCGAAAACTTTTCGGAAGGTTGCAAGGAGGCCTATGAATGTGAGGTCAATCTGTGCAAGCAGACCTCTAGCATCAATGGACCTGTCTCTGTGATTTTCTGCACTTATATTTTGAAGAACACACAACACAGCTGGTAATCTATCCATCAAATTCCTGCAGGACCAGGTTTAGACAGTGTGCATTACAGTGGACATAAAATGCAGTTTTAGCCTCTGTCTTGATTCTGGCTGCCACACCCGAATGTTTACCACTCATTACTGAGGCGCCATCATAACCTTGTCCAACAAGGTTTGATTTGTACTGAAGGCCATAGCTTTCTAAGCACTTGATGATCATGTCACTAAGCCCCTTAGCATCTAGATTTTGTGCGTGCTGGAATTCAAGGAAGCTTTCATGCACAGCCCCATTATAGTAATATCGAAGTACTAATGACAGCTGTTCCTTTTTTTGGAGATCTTTGGTTTCATCAGCGATGATGGAGAATACCTCACTCTCTTTCACTTCTTTCACAATGGAATCCTGCACCATACTGGCTAAGCACTGCAGAATTTCATTTTGTATGGTATTGCTTATGTATTTGGCATTGCCTTTTGCTTTCATTTTTTTGGCTACCACAGGATTGTGTTTAGCAATCATTTCAAGAATTTCTAAGAAATTCCCTTTGTTGTCAGACTGCTCAGACTCACAGTGCCCTCTTTGTGCCATATTTTGTGTGGCTGTCAAAAGCAATACATCTGCAACAGTTTTAATGTAACTGCGATTCTCTTCGACCTTCTTTTTGTACTCTTTGTTGATCATGTTTAATACAGAAGCATCTGTAAGTGCAGCCCTCTTGTGTTCACTCCAAGCTAACATGGCAGTAATGTGAGAATCTGATTTTTCATGCAACTTAAAGCCAGCATCTTTATACATTGCTTTTTTCCAATGTGAAAAGCCGGATTCTGAGGTGAACACAGATTCTGACGTGCTAGGCAAAGAGAACTGCCTGCATGCATAGCAGTACGTTGAGTCTTTCATTATTGAGTACTCAAGCCATGAAAACCTGTTGTACCAGGATGGATTGAACGACCTCCTCTTCTCCCCTTGCATGGTTTTTGGATACAGCTTTAACTGGGGTTGAGTGGGTCCTGTTGCTCTTGACTGAAATATCTGTAAGTGACAAATGTATGGGAATCAGGACCTTTTAGTGTCACATAAGTCACTAACTTAAATGAATTGTTAAGACATACCAATAGGTCCCGGCTGGCTATAAGAGGCTCCCACAAGGCCTGCAAGAACCTCAGCACTGGACACACCTGTAGCAATACAGAGATTTTATTAGTTTAAATATATTTCAACTTGCCACATTTAGATTTTAAACACCAGTATTATTGGTATCCTGATCCAAATAAAAGCAGATACTGTGATGTTAATTTAAAAAAGGTAAAGCATACATACTATGCTTCATGTGTGATGGTGAAGGGCCCTCATCACAAGAATCTTCACCTGAGTCTGCAATAACACATAGGTTGTCATTAGAATGAAAATGTGCCTAAGTATATTATACTTCATATGAAAAATGAATTTTTAAGACATACCAATAGGTCCCGGCTGGCTATAAGAGGCTCCCACACCACTATCCCCCTGTGGATGGCCTGCAAGAACCTCAGCACTGGACACACCTGTAGCAATACAGAGATTTTATCAGTTCATCATTATAATTCAAATTGTCACATTTAGGCTTTTCACACCAGTATTGTTTAAAAAAATGTCTACACACTTAATGACAGTATATGACACTGTAGTATATTTGAAATATCTCAGTTAGAATCAATGCACATAATGTTTTAAAGAAGGTAAATTCATACATACCCTGATGTGTATGTGATGTTGAGGGTGACTCTATAATAATACATAAGCTGTGATTAGAATGATAATACAATCAGCCTTTCCTAAGTAAACTAAGAGGTATGGTACAATCAAACCAAATTAGTAAGTTCAAACATGAGAACAAACTTGAACTATCCGGATTTCACATACCAATGTGTACAGCTGAGGCTGAAGGCTGGCTCTCATCCTGTGACTGACTGCTCTGCCCCTCCTCTGGCTCTATCTTAGATTTCTTCCTTGCGAAGAAATCTTTAATATTCTGACTTCTTTTCATACTGTAATAGTCCCATAATGCACGACATTCTTATATGTTGTACAATAAATAATTGTGCACACACAAGAATGAAAATGAAATGTAAATGATGTTATAGGGGTCTAATATAACAGTTTTACTCAGTACAGAATAGCTAAATGTTAGCGTTAGCATCGTTGACAGTCAAAACAGTGTTTTCTAACGAGATGAGGAGACGACAGCCGTGTGCCAATTACAATAAAACAAATAAAACAAGACAGGGTACATGTTTAGCTTATTACCGTTACAGCTTCTAACTACAGGCACAGTAAGTGTAGTAAAATGTAGGCTACTCACATATTTCACAACGTCGCGCCAGAGACGTGCTGCTTTCTGATAGACTGGAGAATGTATTCGCCTGTATGTTCATCAACGTCTTCTTCGCGCCTTCTTCAACTCAAAACAAGAGCGCATTTTACGTTCAGTGCAGTGGCCCGCCTCTGACTGGGCATATAGCCAATCATATTTTAAAATTTTGGGGTGGCACTTGGGGTGGCCAATCAGATTTCAGGGGTGGCCTGTGCCACCCAAGGCCACTTCCTGAACACGCCAGTGGCACCCCCTCCGGGCGACTGCCCAGAACCCTCAATGTCTAAGTGGGAGAGGAGGTGAAGGGAGCCGTCCGAGGTGAGGCCCACACAACATAAGCCCCCCCCCCAGACGTCTTCCCCCCACCCCCCCCCCCTACCATGGCCTATATGAGTGTGCGATGTGAAAAATGTTTGAAGTGAAAGTGTCTAAGATGCATAATAAAATTGGGGAGAGGGGCGTCACCAGAAAGTGGCAACCTCCAGTAACGCCCCCTCCCTCAGGACCTACATGTGTGGCGGCGTGATGGAGCAGGCAGAGGGAGGAGTCCGGGGATGGGGAGCAAATGACTGGGAAGCCAACCCAGGGAGCCAGCTCCCCTACTGACTCCAATAGGCACCCCCGCTCCCTGAAAGCCCCACTCAGAGAAGGGGGCCTCGCCAGCGGCACCACCGTAGCACGGGGGCCAGGGAGAGGCCGCAGGGCCCGCCAGCCAACCACCCACCAGGACCAACACCTCAACACCCCCAGCCCACCCACCAAGCCTACTTAAATAAATAAATAAATAAATAAATAAATAAATAAATAAATAATAATAATAATAATAAGAGGGGGGGACCCTGGCCAGCCGGCCCGCACGAGCCACCCCAAACCCCACCCCCCAGGTGAAACCCGCACCGGAAGACGACACGGACCAGGACCGGAACAGGGGGCCGGACACAAGCCCACCAGAACGTCAACTCCCCCCCACCCCCCCACCCCCCGTATATTTAATCCCTCACCAACACTAACGTTCAAACAACTCACCTTACATTCGACAGTAGACATCCAGGCTGGGTAGGTCCCTACTCCCCCTCCTTTCTCCCTCCCCCCACTGGCAGAGTGCCTATCCAATGAAGGAGAAGAGCATCTGCCCAGAGATGTTAATGACCATGCCCCCCTACCAGCTCAACGGGCCCCGAGGCCCCCCAGCGCACCAGAGGCCCCGTGCAGGGGCGGACACCCGGGCGCGCGCCGGCCCACACCAAAAGCGGCACACCCCCCGGAACCGGAACCCCCGAGGCCCCGCCGGGGGGCCCGCGCCCGAGGGCGGCGCACCCCAGGGACCCCAGACCCCCAGACCCACCCCGGCCCCACCCAGCGGCAGCACAGCTACCAGGTCAGTAACCCACGTCCGTCAACACGCAGCTCCCAAAGAGCGCCGCAAGCGGCTGCTGTAGGCCACCCGTAGGCCTCCCAAACTCCTCCCAGATGGGGGCAACAGACCCCGGAGCCGGATCCACCAGGCGCCCTACTCCAAGTGCCCCCAGGGCCCCAGGAACCCCTCCATCCAGCCACTGCGCCCTGCAGGAAGCAACCCACCGCCCCCTATTCCACTAAGTGATGGTGTTGATCAGAGGAGCCCAAAGAGACCAATCAGATGTGGAATCAGATGCTGTCTCTAGATTAATATGATCCAACAAAAGATCTCTATACTGATTGATACTGAGATTTTGTTTACTTTTCCAATTCATGAGGATAGTTTTCTTTGCGATACATAAAGCAGCAAAAACCATGTAAACTATTTCTTTTTTCAGAGGACTTTCCTCAAAATTACCGAGCAGGCAAACTGATGGGGAAGGTGTAATTTTACAGCTCAAGCACTTTGATAAGTCCTTACATATCTGTGTCCAGAACCTCTGGACTGGTGTGCATAACCATAACGCATGAAAATAATTATCAGGATGATTGCCTATGCAGTGTGGGCAGATATTAGATTGTGCCAGACCCATCTTGAATAATCTTTGTCCTGTGTAGTGTACTCTGTGAAGGATTTTGTATTGTATTAGTTGTAAGTTGGTGTTTCTAGTCAATTTGAAAGTTCTTAGACATGTCTGAGCCCAGAAATTTTGTTCAAAGGTGCCTGATAAATCCTTTTCCCACTTCATTATAGGAAGAGATATCGAATCATCTATTTTAGTCAGTGTCCTGTATGATTTAGACAGTAGTTTGGGGGGGGGGGGTTAGATCTAAGAACTCTATTATATTAGTTGGGACTTGTAAACCACCATTAATATGCTTATATTTATTTTTAATTATAGATTTAAGTTGTTCATATTCCAAGAATGTATTTTTACTAATGCCATATTGCATATTTAGTTTAGCAAAATTGATGAACTCGGTTCCGTCAAGTAGATGTTCCAGATATTTAATACCTTTATTCTTCCAGTATGTAAAGTTTATCATTTTATTATTTTGTAGGATATCAGGGTTATTCCAGATAGGTGTACGACTGCATGGGATAAGGGATGACTTTGTCATTTTGAGGAACTCCCACCATGCTGTCAGAGTAGAACTAATGTTGATATTTTTGAAGCATGTATGCCGTTTTATATTTGAGCTAATAAACGGCAGATCTGAAATCATGATATTATTGCACATTTCCTGTTCTATATCTAACCAAGGCTCATCTAAAAGACTATTTTTTATCCATTTAGAGATGTATTGTAGCCTATTTGCTAAGTAATAGTTATGGAAGTTAGGCAGATCTAATCCTCCCCTGTCTTTAGTCTTCTGTATTGTCTTTAAGCTAATACGTGGGGGTTTATCTTTCCAAAGAAATTTAGAAATGGCAGAGTCTAGAGATTTAAACCAGTCAGATGATGGTTTATTGGGGACCATTGAAAATAAATAATTAATTCTAGGTAGGACCATCATTTTTATTGAAGCTACCCTACCCATAAGTGTGATTGGAAGCGATTTCCATCTTTCAAGGTCCTCTTCTATCCTGTTTAAAAGTGAGGCATTGTTAAGTTTAAGTAAATCTGTTAATTTATTCGACACAATAATACCTAAATATTTAATATTTCCTGATTGCATTTGTAAATCTAGGGAGTTTTCGAGAGAGCAATTAATTGACAGTACCGTAGATTTAGACCAGTTTAACGAGTAATCTGATACTTTAGAGAAAGATTCTAGTATTCTAATTACTTGTAAAAGAGAATTCAAAAGGATTTTGACCCCGCAACGCCAACCTCCCTCCCCTCTGTCAGAGGCCCCGCTGCAGCGGTTGAATTTTTAACAGAGAAAAAGAACAGGGGAGATTATACAACCTTGTAAGGCCTTAATGAGCTGCCGCGTTGTCAGGCTCAGACAGATAATTAACCTTGATCATTTGTCATGTCATAATATCACTGGAAGCAACCTCTGCGAGGCTCCCTGCAGACTCTCCGGTGACATCTGAGCGTCACCGCGGCTGCAGGTGTGAGCAGATGGAGTGGAGGGGAGAGGAGGAGGGAGGTTGATGGAGGTCGGAGATTAGGCCAGCGGATGTTGATACTTTGGGGAATGCTGCATCTCTGCAAAGTTTCATTCTTTTTATAGTCTCCATGGTTAGGCCGGACAGGCTGCTGGGATTCCCGAAAGACGCTCAGACATCACATTTCTTTTTTGGCTTTGTTTCTGTAGTGTCTTTTCTTTGTCAAGGAACCTGACACCATGCTCCTGTTTGTGTTTCCTGGACTCCTCCTGCGACTGAGCCATTCAAACAAACACTACTCACGCATTAACAAGCTGAGTAACTCGCCGCTTTGCTCCCTTTGAAGCTTGGGAGAGTAAAAGTTTATTTTGCCGTTGTCAAACCTAAAAGGCCTTTGTGATGCAACACTCCAGATTCATGCAGCAAGGAATGCATAAGGAGGACACCTGCAATAGGAGGGACGTGTAGATACAGGTTATGTGGTGAAATGTGCAAAAGGATTGCAACAGAAAAGTCGAAAATCACAAAGACATGCCCAGAAGCACGGACGTGAGTGGCATAAATGTGAGCAGACTCCTTGAACACACACACATACACACACACACACACACTGGACAAATTGCAGGGAGAGACTATATCACGTCTGGGAGAGATTCAAAATGAGCAGACAGTCCAGTTCAACAAGCTGTGAGCTTAACTGGAGCTTTCTCAGCTCTGGCTGGGCTCTTTCGTCATTCTCATGCCCTGTCACACAAACAAACACATCTGTAAACACAGTGATTTTTTTCATCAAGGGCAGCAAACACCTCCGTTTTTATGTCACAATATCTGGTTAACGGCACTTTATTAGTAGCCGTTACATTTTGTCCCTTTGATTTGTCAGATGAAGTACAAGTTAGCCGTGTCTGGAAAATTTGTTTCTCCCCTTACAGAGATCTTCTGTTTTTGCTTCTCTTGGTCACTAAATTTTTCTGATCAATAAATAATTTATGTTAATGTCAGACCTGCAGAATCAAGAAATTGTTTAAATAGGACCTGTTTGACAAAATTTGGTAGGCTAAAATATTTCAGAAAGCACCGCATCAGGTCCCGATCTAAAGAAATTCAAGACCAGAATAAAGTCGTCAACATCTGATTAGTCTAGAAACGTTTACAAAGCCATCAGGACTCTGATGGACTCCATGAACCCCGGGGTGAGGCTTTATTGAAAAATGAGAAATGTAGACCGGTGCAGAACCTTTCCAGGAGTGGGTGCCTAGCCAAAGTTCAAAATCACTTGGGTAGCGCTTTTTGGCTGAATATTTTTTGTTTTTCTATTGATCAACCAGAACTAAAATGAGTTGAATTAAAAGAGAAGTAATGAGACTATTTTCAAAACTTAAGGAGTAGAAAGTACAGATAATTGCTGGAAATTGTAAGGGATGGAAGTAAAAAGTAGAATAAAAAAGAATTACTCCACTAAAGTATAAATAACCAAAATTTCTATTTAAGTAGGGGAACAGAGTATTTGTACTTACTGTAGTTACTTGACACCGCTGCTGGTGGTGTGATGATCTGCTGCCGCTTTCGAGAAAATCCTGAAGGAGGATTTCCAGCCATGCATTTGGTTTATGCAGCAGGGTAACGACCCAAAGCACACCTCCAAGTTCCACTGTTTTCCTCTGAGAAACAACCATCTGGAAACTGGTTTTCGTATTTTACTCAGGTTGACGGATATTTAAATTAGTTTGACGATTTGAGACATCTGAGATGTACAAAAAAGCAAAAGTAGAATTTTTCTTTTTTTGCAATGAGAGATGGGTTTTCATTGCACTGTGGCTAATACCCTTTGCTGCCAGTTAAATGTTCACACAGTGCACATGATTAGCCCATGACATAAAATATAGCTGTAGGAGCTAAAACGGCATGCACATGCACAGGAAGAGGATTGCTTACACCTAATCAAAGCCCTGAATGTCCAGAAGAGGCAGGAACCTCCACAGGAGCTAAATATTGTTTGCTTTTGCTGCAGTTGATAGTGAAACGTATCAACCAAAACGGTACAAAAACAAACATCCAACCGACTGTGTTAACACTGCCTAAAGATAAATATTAGGATGAGGATACACTACTTAGACTTATTTGTCATTTTGTATGCACAAAGTGCGTACAGAACGAAATTTCGCTTGCATACAGCTTTAAAATTACAGTAAATTGCAGTAAATTACAGGATAAAGTAAATTACAGGATAAAATTACACGATAAAGTGCAGCAGTGATTTAACAGTAAAACAATTGATATGTAAACAATGCAGGAGAAAGAGACAGTGTGCGATCACAGTGTACAGGTGAGTATTTTTTTTAAATCATTTGTATGTGCAGAAATGATTTGTGCAAGAATGCACACGTTCAAACATTGTCCGCTGCTGTGTTGCAGAGCAGTGCAAAGGTGTTTATATTTCTTTAACTTTCCCACATGTGATCATATTACATTCACAAACGTTACTGTGGATTTTTGTGATTTTAGGTCAAATAATTGGATCCCCTTTTGCCCCGATTAGTCTGATCCCCCTAAATGAATTTCAGTTGCCTTCAGAAGTCTCTTTCCTAGTAGATAGAGTCCACCTGTGTGTAAATCTAGCTGTTCTGTGGTTTTAATTTTTTTTTATGAATGTCTTGTCATGAGAAATCCAGTTGGCAGTTTTCAACAATTACCATTTTGGTTTGACTCAGACTGTGATGCTCAACCCTTACAACTATCCACATACCCCTGGACACTGAAATCAAGGAGGAAGACTGATATGGGAAAAGGCTCTAAAATGAAAGCTCAAAGGACCCAAGAAGCGTAACATGCCACAGCATACTGGAAGCAAGGAGGAAGGACATCCACAATGTGCTGCTGGGTGCCCATTTAGGATCCTGGTGGGTGAAGAGGGATTTGGCCAGAGGACACAAAGAACTGGAAGGGACTAGCTTCATTTGTGAGATGTGCAATGTAAGATGAGTACAGAGATGAGCCAACATTTCTGACCACGGGAGTGAAAGAAGAGCTTGGATGTGTTTGTGATCTCTGATGTGTCCATTTTGTTCAGCTGCTCTCTGAAGGGATGATTTACTGTTGCAGAGGTTGAGGTGGTGCCTGACAGGGGGGATGTTTTCAGGAAAGGATGATAAAAGAAAATTACACATGTAATGGATGTACAGATATGATTAAATGTGGGCTGAGACTGTGAAGTCTTACTACTTGTAAGAACACCTTAAAATCAGTTCTACAAACTACAGGTAGCCAATCAGAAAACGGTGTGATGGGAGCTCAGTTGCTTTGTCAGGATTCTTGCAGCTGAATTCAGTAGCTGTAATAGAGATACAGTTCTTTTAGGAAAGCCAGAGAGCAGATTCTTTTTGGACTACATACGAAACGTTTTGTGTGGGGAGGAAAACAAACCCCATTACACCACTCTAAATACACCTTCCCCAAGGAGGGACCTGGTGGTGGCAGCATCATGCTGTGAGGATTTATTTAGCAGCAATGGGAAGCTGATCAGAGCTGATAGGAAGAAGGATGGAGCTAAATAGAGGAAGTTCCTGGAAGAAAACTATTGTAATTCTTTACTATCAGGAACTCCACGAAATGCAATTCAAAGGCTTCAGCTGATCCAAAATGCAGCAGCAAGAGTTCTGATGAAAATCAACAAGAGGAATCATCCATCTATTTTCTTCCACTTATCCGGGGTCGGGTCGCAGGGGTAGCAGCTTCAGTAGGGAGGCCCAGATGTCCCTCTTCCCAGCCACCTGGGCCAACTCCTCCAGGGGAATCCCAAGGCGTTCCCAGGCCAGCAGAGAGACATAATCCATAGTCTCAACTGGCTCCTCTGGACGTGGAGGAGCAGCGGCTCTACTCTGAGTCCTCCTCGGATGACTGAGCTCCTCACCCTATCTCTAAGGGAGAGCCCAGACACACTACGGAGAAAACTAATTTCGGCCGCTTGTATCCGGGATCTCGTTCTTTTGGTCACGACCCAAAGCTCGTGACCATAGATGAGGGTAGGAACGTAGATCGACCGGTAAATCGAGAGCTTCGCCTTTTGGCTCAGTTCTCTCTTCACCACAACGGACCGGTACAACGCCCGCTTCACAGCAGATGCTGCACCAATCAGCCTGTTGATCTCCCGCTCCATCTTCCCCTCATTCGTGAACAAGACCCCAAGATACTTAAACTCCTCCACTAGGGGCAGCACATCCTCCCCAACCCGGAGAAGGCACTCTACCCTTTTCCTGCTCAAGACCATGGTCTTAGATTTGGAGGCACTGATTCTCATTCCGACTGCTTCATACTCGGCTGTGAACCGCTCCAGTGAGACCTGTAGATCATGCCCTGATGAACCCAACAGGACCATATCATCTGCGAATAGCAGAGACGCAATCCTATGGACACCAAAACGGATCCCCTCAACACCAACCACGTCCTTCCAGGTCTTACTGTCATTGCCCACGTGAGCGTTGAAGTCCCCCAGCAAAACGAGGGAGTCCCCAGGAAAAGCACTCTCCAATACCCCATCCAAGGACTCCAAAAAGGGTGGCTAATCTGAACTGCTGTTTGGCGCATAAACACAAACAACAGTCAGAACCCATCCGTCCACACGAATGTGGAGGGAGGCCACCCTCTCTTTCACTGGGGTAAACCCCAACGTACAGGCACCAAGATGAGGGGCAACAAGTAAGCCCACTCCAGCTCGGCGCCTCTCACCTGAGGCAACTCCAGAGTGGAAGAATGTCCAACCCCTCTCAAGGAGACTGGTTCCAGAGCCAGAGCCATGCGTCGAGGTAAGTCCGACTATCTCTAGTCGGAACCTCTCAACCTCGCGCACTAGCTCAGGCTCCTTACCCACCAGAGAGTTGCCATTCACTTCCTAAGAGCCAGCTTCTGCAGCCGATGATCGGAACGCCAAGGTCCCCGCCCTCGACTGCCACCCATTTCACAATGCACCCGACTCCTTTGGCCCCTCCTACAGGTGGTGAACCTATTGGACGGGGAACCCATGTCACCTCTTTGACCTGTGCCCGGCCGGGCTCCATGGGTAAAAGCCCGGCCACCAGGCGCTCGCCAACGTGGCCCACCTCCAGGCATGGCTCCAGAGTGGGGCCCCGGTGACCCACATCTGGGCGAGGGAACACAAGATCCATTTTTTGTACTCATCATAAGGGGCTTTTGGGCTGCTCTTTGTCTGGTCCCTCACCTAGGACCTGTCTGCCTTGGGTGACCCTACTAGGGGCATAAAGCCCCTGAAAGCATAGCTCCTAGGATCATTGGGACACTCAAACCCCTCCACCACGGTAAGGTGGCAGCCCATCCCTGGGCAGCCACCTTACAAGAAAATCAACAAGATGGATCATATTTCTCCAATTTTAGTTTCCCTTCATTGGCTTCCTGTTAAGTCAAGAATACAATTTAAAATTCTTCTTCTAACATATAAAGCCCTTAATAATCAAGCTCCATCATATATCAGAGCTCTGATTACCCCGTATGTTCCTAACAGAGCACTTCGCTCTCAGACTGCAGGTCTGCTGGTGGTTCCTAGAGCCTCTAAAACCAGAATGGGAGGCAGATCCTTTAGTTATCAGGCTCCTCTCCTGTGGAACCAACTCCCAGTTTTGGTCCGTGAGGCAGACACCCTGTCTACTTTTAAGACTAATCAAACTTTCCTGTTTGACAAAGCTTATAGTTAGAGTGGCTCATGTTACCCTGAGCTACCTCTATAGTTATACTGCTATAGGCTTAGGCTACTGGAGGACATCAGGATCTATTTTTACTCTGCTAAATTCTACTGTTCTCCAATTTGCATTTTTTTTTATTTCAACTTTTAACTTCATATTCTTTCTGTGTTTTTTCTCTTCATAGTAGGTACACCTGGTCTGGCTTTCTGTTAGCTGTGACACTATCCAGGAAAGGCAGATCATCCACTATTACCATCTAACATAGAAAGTACTTTAGGATCAATGTGTGTTTCTGTGCTTTCTGTGTCTCTGCTCTGTCTTCTCTAAGCCCCAGTGGGTCGAGGCAGATGAGAGTTCATACTGAGCCTGGTTCTGGTTCTGCTAGAGGTTTTTCCTTCACATTAATAGGGAGTTTTTCTTTCCCCTGCGCTTCATGCATGCTCAGTATGAGAGATTGCTGCATACCCATCAACAATGCAGACGACTGTCCACTGTGGCTCTACGCTCTTTCACGAGGAGTGAACGCTGCTCGTCAAGACTCAATGCAGTCTGCTGGATTTCCTAAGATAGGAAACTTTCTGACCAATCTGTCTGTATAATTTGTTAGAATTTGACTTTGTAAGGTGCCTTGAGATGACATGTGCTGTGAATTGGAGCTATATAAATAAAATTGAATTGAACTGAAAACCTGCTAGAGGCTGCAGAAGACTTGAGACAGGAGCAGAGGTTCACCCTCCTGAAGGACAATGATTAAACCTACAGCAAGAACTACCATAATATGATTTAGGTCAAAACATGCTCATGATGTAGAAAGGCCAAGGTAGATTTTTGACAAAAAACTAGTTAAGGATAAGATGCAAGACTTAAAGGTCACAGACACTCTCCATCCAATCTGACAGAGCTTGAGTGATTTTGCTAAACACGATTAGGCCAAGGTGTAAGTGTGTAGATTTAGAGAAGACACACTAAAAAGACTTGCAGCTCTAACTGAAGCAAATAATGTTTTTGAAGTGATTGACTCAGAGGCTGAATACATCTGCACGCCCACACCTTTCAGAATTTTCTTCCACTTCACATTTACTTTGTGTCGGGGTATCGCATAAAGCCCTAACAAGATAAATTAAGGTTTGTGGCTGTGATGCGACAAGATGGGAAACAGTTCAAGGGATATGAGCTCTTTTGTGATGACATTTTTAATTTTACTCTGCCTTGTTGTTTTTAAGATGTTTAAAATGTAGAGAGGGTTCATTATGTTTCTCCCTCTTCAAAGTATTTAGTAAACCAGTTGAAAAGTCTTTGCAAATATTGTCCTCCAGATCTCAACAGGTTTCAAGTTTCCACATTAGACTTCTGCCTATTGTACATCAGTGCCCAAAAATGGTGAAGACATCCTAATCTGTGCTTGTGCCTTGGTTAAATGCACAGTGTAGGATTAAAGAGAAGCTTAAGAGTGTGAAAGCAGCCGTCTGTTGTCAAACGCTGAACATACTGTACGTCAGTGTACTTAACACAGCCCACAATCCATCCAGGAGAGGCAACTGAAAGCACAGCCCATTGTGAGTGGAGAGGAAGTTTATGTAGGACAGAACACAGCCTGTCATTTTAACTTTCTGAGGACATGATGCAGAGAAAAGGCAGAAAAGCTGGTGCAAGCATTGACGCAAATGCATTTATGAGGACAAATGGGATCCTGTCAGAACTGTAGGAGACCTTACATGGAATTTTACCCAATATTTAGTTGATCTGAAAAAAGGGGATTTAAGCTGATTTTTGTTAGTACTTCCAACAGTAGTTACTTGCACTAAATGTTTGCGCAGGCAGCAAAGGTTTGTTAGAGATGGTAAGATAAGATAAGATAAGATAAGATAAGATAAGATAAGATAAGATTACTCTGTGAGATGTTTGTTAAAAAGAGGATCAGATTAGGGAGTCAAAAAAAGCTAAATATAGGTTGGTCCCGTGCACAGAAATGCCATTTAACATATCTGATGGATTAGTGCGAAAATGAAAAGGCTAAAAAAAACAGTAGAATTCTGGTCTTTTATGTCCTGCGTAACAGTAACTCATAGTACATAGATGATCTGACATGTACTTGTTTGGTACGTTATAGAAAAGATTAGACATTAAAACTGAAACGCTTCAGAGATGTTTCCTGCATAAAAGTTATAGCTAAAACATCCAACTCAAGTTAACGCAATTTATTCACACAAAATCAAAACAGACAGACCGCAGGATTATAAGAAATGTAGCAAAGAAAACTTTCAACTGCGATCAGTGATGTGTGCTAGAAACAACCCCTCAGCTGTCGCCTCTAAAAACAGCAGAGCAGTCAAAACGTGGAGAATTGGCCAGCCAGGGCAAGGTCAGAGCATCATTTATGTCAACTTTAACAAGCAGAATATCAGTGGGTTTAGTCTTTCAAATGAACAGAGGTGCTGGATGGAGTGTGTCATTGTGTGTCTGACTAGGAGAGAAATTACCCTTAATGTGACCTGGCATCCAGTCTGCCCTCTTGCTAAAGTTTGATTCTTTCAGATCAGAAGGAATCTCAGTGGAAAAAAAATATCCATTTGTGTAAAGGTTGGCCAAGAGCTTTCTGCTTGTCGTGGTTTGAAGTGCTGTGTTGTACTTTCTGGCTGACTGATGCGTCACATACCATCTGTGTTACCACATGATGTACCAATACATCCAATATACACCGGCCGTTATGCTTAACTGGATCATGTTTGGTCACGTCAGATATCAGGACTCATCAGAGCAGGCAACATTGTTACAGTCTGTTATCGTCTGTGAACCTGTGCCAACGACCGTGTCAGATTACTGCTTTAGTAGACAGGACCAATGCTCAGTGTGGTCTTTTGCTGCTTTCGCTCATCTGCGTCGGGGTTTAACAAGGCGTGTATTCAGATGTGGTATTCTGTATGCCTCTGACATCAAAGAAGGGATTTTTGCAGCCCCAGATGGTACTCATTGGATATGTTCTCTTCAGACTCAGACTAGCCAGTGTGTCAACAACAGCCATGGCACATTCAAAGTTTCATAAATTCCATGACTTCACAATAATGTTTGGTTTGGACGTCAGTAAGTTGTCTTCATCACGTGTAGATATCTAAGTGTATTAAGTTGCTGCGATGTGATTCGCTGATTTACTGGTTGTGTGTTCACAAGCCATTGAATACCTAATAAGGTGAGTGGTTGTTGTCCAATTCCTCCACTCATTGTGATATGTGTCGTTTCCAATGTATGCTGTTTTGAATCTCTAACATTGCCAATGCTCCTAAAACTTTTTTTTTAACACTTGTCTGTTCAGCCATTGAATGTTTGAAGCTGCAAACTGGATGCACTGCTAAGTCTGAGCAAATGACTTCAACACTTGCCGACCGGAGGTCATCTGCCACAACCCCCAGTTGGTTGTGACACATGAACTTTCACACCAATAGCAGTAATGAGCCATGGCTGGCACTCTCTATTATCCCCATATGCTTGGAACTCTAAAGGATATCCTCCACAATCACCAGTCATAGCAACATCTCAGAGAGTCAATTGCATCACTGCAGGGGTCAGGTTCAACAAGGAAGAAGAGCAAGGGCAACTCAAAGTACTGAGGATGAATTTTACAACGCTGCTGCATTGGTTCTGCTTTTTCTTAAAGAAAAGCCTAACTGGAGAAAGGTTTAGTGGACTAAATGAATGCATAACTGTTAGAGTCGTATGTCACACTGGATCTAATAAAACAGCATCTCCCTTTATGGATGCCTTCTTTGCTGGACATTTGTTCCTTTGTGCTTTTGCGGCTTTTTGCCCTGGTGTGCACATTTAAATGGTTGAGGGTACTTTTTCTGCCATGGCTTGGCCTTGGTCACCTACTGAAAGGGTAATTTGCACAGAAACTAAACAGCTCACAATATTAACATACCTACCATTCCTGCTTTTATGGGCACTTTAGCGAATATCACACACATTTGTCCACCCACATGTTTACAGCCTTGATGAATAGCACAGAATCTCTGCTCGTGTAGGCATAAACACATAAAACATATCACAAGCTTTATCCTTTACTTGAATTATTTCCATCCAGGTCAGAACTTAATTTCTTTTTTATCCCACATCAAAGCAGCTAACAAACCCTGAAAGCAGCTGTCCGGTGTCAGAGGGTTCCCGATCTGAAGTTGGAGCCCAAAAAAGGGCTGAGGCGCTGAAAGTTAGAAGGAGATCTGATAACCTCTGTGAGAGTTGGGCAGTGAAGCATCACCCGTCACCACCACCCCACCCCCAACTACCCCTGAGATCTGTCACAGCCCACGTTGCAAGCCTTTAAATAAAGCACTGCCCTAATTGTACTGCAGTCTTACCGGCACAGAGCTCCATTTCAGACACATGCAGCAGAAGGCAGGTTGCCAAAATGGCCTAGATGCAAAAGCCCAGCACAGTACAGTAAATCACGGCACATGGGACAAGATGGTAAGCGTATCGGATCTTACAACACAGCAGCGCTGTCACAGCCTTCAAGTGCCAGTGAAGATGGTACGTGCCTTTCAGAGGTAGAACATGCTAAACGTTTTCATATTTTGTCACATTGTACCACAAAGGTCAGCGTAATGTATTGCGGTTTCATGTGATGGACTAATAAAAAGTGTCATAGGGATGTGAACGGAAAATAACACATGGTTTTCTTGTTCTTGTTTTTTGTTATATTGATAAATTTGGATATATCGGTGGAACCTGCTTTTGCAAAAGCAGACTGTCTTTTTTGGATTTATCTCTACCAGCTTTTTATATCTAGAGACGGAGATTGTTACCCATTCCTTGCAAAATAACTCAATCTGTGGAGAGTTTCAAATACCTGGGTGTTCATGTCAACAATAAACTGGACTGGACTCATAACACAGACACTCTGTACAAGAAGGGCCAGAGCCGCCTCCACCTCCTCAGGAGGCTGACGTCTTTTGGTTTGAGCCGGTCCCTGCTTAAGACCTTCTATGACTCTGTGGTGGCCTCAGCCCGCCTCTATGCTGTCGTCTGCTGGGCCCCTGGCTGTGCAGAGAGGGACAGAAAGAGGCTGAATAAGCTGGTGAGGAAGGCCACTTCTGTCCTGGGCTGCTCTCTGGATTCTGTGGAGGAAGTGGCTGAGAGGAGGGTGTTGTCCAAGCTCACATCCATCATGGACAACACCTTCCACCCCCTGCACCAGACTGTAGAGGAGCTGAGCAGCTCCTTTAGTGACAGACTTAGACATCCTGTCTGTAAAAAGGAGCGTTACCGCAGGTCATTCATCCCTGCTGCTATCAGACTGTACAATGCTGCACTATATCTGCAACCATAACTGTAACTGTTACGATTTGTCTACGGATGAACTCAGAACCACACACACGGGACTAAAATTGAGAGTCTTTATTGCAAGGTTGATGATGGAGGTTTGATGAGGCCAGAGGAGCAGGTAACACAGAACCGGAGTGAAGGTGATGGCAGGAGCTGACGGCCCGGAGTAAAAAAGAGTCACGATTTTCTAGGCAGCCGGGAATGCTCATTACTGCTCGGCTAGCAGGCCCCGTAGCCACAACAGGTTAGCAGTTCGTTGCAGACACCAGGGCACAGAGCTGAGCTTCTCCAGGGCGGCTAGTCAGGTTAGCAGAACTTAAACAAGAAAACAAATCTTTCCGAGGCAAAAACGGGGACTGGCATGGAGAGGTGTGGAATGATGACGGACCGGCAAGGAGTGACAGCAGAGTGAGGCTTAAGTAGGGAGGCTGGCAGGTGAAGTGAGTCTGGCTAATTAGTGGCTGGCAGATGTGACTAACTGCAGAGGAGGACAGAAAATAACTAATGACAATGAAAACTAACAATAAATAAAGTCAAACCAAACCCACATGAGATGAAAAATAAAAACAACAGAAAAATAAAGTCGAACCAAAACTCAACCATGACAGTAACTATAACTAAAATAACCAACGTGCAATAACTAATGTGCAGTTCTATTTAATACACTGTGACTTCTGCTGCTATTACCACCTAAATATATGTCAATACATATGTATATAAGTCACCATGAATGTACATAAGACATCCTCTGCCTTATTTCTATTTTGTATTTTTATTCTTATTTTTCTTATCTACTTCTTTTTTTTTGATCCACTGTATAAACGAGGACACACTGTGTATAACCGAAGCACCTTGTCCTACTTTGGCACCTTCTTCTTCTTATTGATTACTGAGCCGATGTGACATGTGAATTTCTCCTATGTGAGATCAATAAAGCCTATCTTATCTTATCATATCTTAATCTCTTCTCCCCTGTCTCGTGTTTTTGCAGCCTAAAATGAATTTTCTTCCACAGTTGAGTTTAGCTCTGTCCATCTTCCCATCAACTTTAACTAGCTGCCTAGTCCTCCCTGGATAAACGCATTCTCACAACACGATGCTGCTTCCACCATGTTTCATTTTTCAGATTGGTGGGTATAGAGTGATTTAAAGTGTTGTATTTTTCTGCTGAAAATTACATATTTACACTAAGAACATATTACATATTTACCTGGTCTTTGAGACCAGGTGGCCACAGCAGCCTCCACGTGTTTGCTGTGTCCACTGTGTGGTTCACTGCTCTAGGTTTAGGGACAAGGAGGTACTAGAAAGAGAAATTCTGCATCAGATTAAGTCTTTTGTATCTATCAGGTTTTCTTCCTGGTCCATCCTGTATTTATCTTCATGCGTCTGTCAATCGACTCTGAGCAGCTTCTTTTGTTCCTTCTAAAGAAAACCATGTTGCCTCGCCCTGGAGATGGTGTGTGTTAGTTTTCCATCACAAATAATGTTTTGCATGTAGAACCAGACGTTTAATTTTGGTTTAATCTGTCAAGAAAACCTTATTCCCCATGTCTGCATGGTCCCCTACATGACTTTAAGAGGTTAACTTGAACATAATTGAGGTTTTTGGTTTTAAAGGGATAAAATTAAATTAAATTAAATTTAAAAAAAATCAAGGGCAATGTACACCTTTGTAAGGCACTGCACAAATGAAAGTTTGGTGAGGGGATCTTCGTGCCACTGGAGTTTTGTCGTTTGACACAAACAACTTCACTGGAAAACCCAATTAGGTAATCGACGGCTTTGGTGGATGGTAAAGGCAGCAGTCTGTAGGACATTAGTTGATGGGTGGTCAACCCAGAACACGTTTACAATTTGCCTAGCAAATATTGGCGGGCAGTGACAGACTCAGCATGCAAACAAGG
Organism: Fundulus heteroclitus; assembly: GCF_011125445.2. NCBI lineage: Eukaryota > Metazoa > Chordata > Actinopteri > Cyprinodontiformes > Fundulidae > Fundulus > Fundulus heteroclitus. The sequence continues at coordinate 33,499,635 of NC_046371.1, forward strand.
CTGAGATAATATGGGCTGAGGCTGGAACACACCCTGTTAGTGTGTGTAGAACAGCTGTGACAGGCCCCATGGTGAAATGTCTGAACTTCCAGGAATGCTACGTATATTAAATAACAGCCATACATTCTGTTTTTTTCTTTTATGCACATGTCAGAAAAATAAATATTGTATACTGAAGAAATGAGTGCTATCACTGTGTTTTAGGAAATACTCTCAGAAGGAAGCAGGTACCAAAGTCCATATTTAGAATTCAAAGAGGCAAACCTTTGGCCTAATTTGCAGTTTATGCTTCTGTTGATTTTTTTCTGTTAAAATATTATATTAAGGACTTTGCATTTCACAAACTGTTGCCATGACACTTTTAATACCTTCTTTACTGGAGCAGCGCCCTCTTGTCTGCAGATAAAACAAAAATACACCCATCCGTTTGTTGCTACCTTCCTACCTACTTGTGAACCAGATGCCAAGATAGTCAGACTCCTGCACTTAAGCCAGACACTGAACTGCAACCCTGAAGAGTCGGAATTAACTGGTTCAGGTATGTTCCAACTTTCACTTCTGGTCATGAGATGTGGGTATGGATAGATGGAGAAAAGGACATCCTGGGTAGAAGCAGCAGAAATGAGCAGTCAGGTTTAGCCTCAAAGACAATGTGAAGAGTTTTGTTGTCTGGGAAAAGCTTGGCGTAGACGAACAGGACTTTCAGAATGAAAGGAGTCAGTTTACAAAGTTTGAGATCTGATCAAGATGTTTCAGGGACAAGCCCCATTGCATGTTCACTGGATATGTGCCACTCGAAGTCTTAAAGCAGCACTGTCTAAATTTTGACCCAAGTACTAGCTTAATTTGTGTGAAATGATTTTTCAGGTCCATATACAGCATTTGGCATGTATTGATGCTCAAACTTTTGTGCTTCTACTTTTCTCATCCTCGAGTCAAAGTTTGTGATGGCAGAAAGAAGCAAACAGAATACTAAGTCTGACGAGGCCAAAAAGAGAACGTGAGACAGGGATCGCTTCCAGAGGAAAAACAAAAGCGGATCTTGCAAAAGAATTTGCTCGTTGGTGTTTGATGAAAGAGCCATCAGGACGCAAGGCCCATTCTCTTTTTGCATTGTTATTAGACTGGTAAGTCATCTTATTGCCTGTTGTATGCAGAATATATCTGAGTTTATGTTTTTCAGTTTTGTAGGAGCTAAATGCTAAGCTACCAGGCTACACAACATATTACCATTGTTGTTAGGCAACAACACATGTATGACACCTGATCAGTGGCGGTTCTACATTGAATTACTCCCCGGGCGAGAATCCCTTACATACTATCAGATCGACTCAGCCTGATGCTGAGCCACCTGCGGCTGCGAAAGTGGCTTGGCGTCCGCTCATCAATGCGACTGCGTTTTATTATTGGGTAGAGAGGAAAAGAAAAACAAGTTGACCACTGACCAGTTTGGCCTGAAACAGACTGGCCGGTGGGGAATCCTCCCAGACCTCACTCTCGCCCCTTGGTGTGACTGACTTTAGCCACCGCTCGAAGTTGGTACTCCTGGAAAAGTGGCATTAATTCCGTTAGACCATTAACTTGCATTGTAGAGAGAATCCCCTGCAGCCCTGTTGCCCGGTTTCCCGGTCCATTTGAGAGACCCAGAGGTGAACTGCCCCTTCCCATGGCCTTTCCTCGTCTTATTTAGCCTCCAGCCTGTCAGCCTCTGTGCTGACAGGCTGGAGGCTACAGCATCTTCTCACAGCAAGCAGGGCACCTGCAGCTGGAAGGGGCACCAAATCGGCACACAGTGACATAATAGATAATGGGAAATCGCTTTTGGGGCACAAATTATTTTTAACTTATTTATTTAACTGCTCGTGCTGTCCCTTATGTGTTTTTGAAAAAAGACACATAAGGTTACCCCGTGCCAAAAACTCTCTACTGCACCTGCACCTGATCAGATTCTGTATATGTTTGGTTCTTTGATGTAGGATTTAATCTAGAGGAATGAATGTGGTCTTGTCTATATAACTAACTCGATGAGGAAGGAGGAACACTGTTTCAGGGGCACTAAACCGGGAAGTTACAGGTCTAGCGCCCTTAGTGGCTAAATGTTACACTGTGCTGCTTTAAAACTCCACCGCTAAGAAATAGTCTATTAGCAGAGAAAATATAAAACAAATGCCAAGACACCCAGTTCTGTCCACTCCAAGCAGGTTCACTCCAAGACCAGTCTACAGGAGAGTGAGAGAAGTCTCCAAAAACTTTAAAAAGTAAACTCTGGGCGTATACCAGGGTCTTACTCAGTGGTGGCTGGTGAAAAAAAATCTTGGTGGGGCTGGCCAATAGATTTCCTTGCCTAACCCAGTACATGGATTTAAATTAAAAGTCGGAAAATTACTATGATTCCACAATAAGCATTTAATTAATAAAAAAACATTGTTCACAAAGGATTATTTTAGTGGTTTTGTCTTATTAATCCTTTTCACAGACTCATGCCAGAGGGTTTGCATACATTGTACATGTACGTATATTATTACGAAACGAACGTTTACGTCTTGACTTAAATATATATCCTAATTTTTTATTTATATAATCTGGGTGCGATTTGCCGGGGGGGATTTACCCCCCCCCCCCCCCCTCTGTTTGTGACGTCCCCCCCTCATGTTTTATCCCTGGGGGGGATACATTCCTCCCCCCTCTGGTCTGAATTTAAAAATGTATATAAATTAGGGCTGTCAGTTTTAACGCGTAAGACCACAATGCCGACAATTTTTTTTGTCGCCGTTAATTGTGCGTCAAAACACACACACCGTTCCCTAATGTTTTTCCCCGCCGTGCTCTCCGCACTGTGTTTCTTTTACCCTCGGCGCTTTCTGTAGTTTCAAGAGCGCTAGAGACTGTAGCAAAACAGACCCGCGCTCACTGTAGCACATACTGTTTATTTCATGCGACTTTGGGCTTGTTTTTTTTTTCTAAAGGCGCTTGTAAATTTCATAAGTCAAGGGTTGCGTTTTTTTGGGCACGTTTCTGAAAGTGAAATCGCTTATTTGGGCTCTAAAATAAGTGATGAAACAGCGGTTATTAAGAGGCCTGCGTGCACTAGACACTTTGTATCCAGCTGAAATATCCCTCCGCCATAGGAGCTGACGGTAGTAAAGGCTGACAGAGCAACTCTACACGTATTTTCTGCAGTTTACGATGCAATAACCAGTGATAACTGCTGAAAGTACATTACTTGGTGCAGATCACCATTTTGAGCAGAGATTGGTTCTGAAGATGAGTTTTTAACACGCTGATAACATTGCAGAAACCCAACCCATAAACCGTACTTTAATGCTTATTAATTTGTTTTCTCTGTATTTGACAAACTAAGGCTGAATTACGTTGCCAAACGAAGGACCTGGAGTCACTAAACAGTTGCTAAACAGTCTCATTCAGGGTATTAAGCTCCTGCCCAGTTGCAAGCAAAATGTAAGACTGGAATGACCTGGAAATTTAAAACCTTTTTCCAGGCTTAAACTGTATAAATATGAATATAAACAGCAAGCAAAAATTATGTTGTTGGTGAGAAAACTCAGAATTAGATGTGTGTGAGAGGAGTGAAAAAATGTACAATAAAACTGATGACTTTATTGAAATGTAAAATTTTTATGAATGCCTAATACCATGTCTATCTTTGTTTAAGAGGCAAAAAAATATATCGGCATGGTATTTATTTACAAATTTATTTACACATTGTGTAAACATCAGGGCGTCATGATTAGTCATTTAGCCATCTTAGTCCAGAGTTTAACATTTGGCACTAGAATGTCTTCATTCCAATTCTCAAAAGTGCTTGAAAAATAACAAAATAAAAATATTTTTTGTACAAGCATGTATTTTATTAGTGTCAAAATTGCATATTAAAATGCCCAAACAGGCTATTACACTTTCAGAAATTGAAGGATAAAACATGCAATTAATCTTGAGTTACCTATCGACATTATGTGATTAATCGATTCAAATTAAAAATTTTAATCGTTAGACAGCCCTAATATAAATACATGTCTTGTGTCCTTCACGTTTGTTAATTGAATTTTTTGTTGTCTGTTTTTAAAGAGTATTATTACGTTTTCTGTTCAAAGGGGTTAAAGTAAACTAATACCCACTCCCGAGTCCAGACAGTAGATGGCACAAGTTTAAAAACAATGTCTAACCTATTGGTGTCATGGTTTAGTTTTGATTCAGCTTTTTTTGCCATTGGTATTTGGTTTTTCCAAATTGTTTTAGTTAGGGTTTGACTTTATTTATTGTTTTTAGTTTCTCCATCCCCTCACTTCAGCCTTCCCTTCCACTGCAGTTAGTCACACCTGCCAGCCACTAATTAGCCAGACTCACTTCACCTGCCAGCCTCCCTACTTAAGCCTCACTCTGCCTGTCACTCCTTTGCCGGTCCGTCATCTTTCCACACCTCTCCATGCCAGTTCCCGTTTCGCCTTGGAAGCTTTGTTTCACTCCTGTTGTTAAGGTTAGTCCTGCCAGTCACTCTAAAGACTATTCGTTCACTGTTTGCTCCTGGAGAGGTTCTGCTCTGTGTCCTGGTGTCTCCAGAGTTCTGCTAACCTGACTAGCCGCCCTGGAGAAACTCAGCTCTGTGCCCTGGGGTCTCTCAAGTTCTGCTAACCTGACTAGCCACTCTGAGAAAGCTCTGCCCGGTGCCAAGCCTCCCAGCTTCGTTTGGACTCTCTCTCCAGGCTGTCAGCCCCTGCCTTCACCTGCACCCCTGAGCCGTTGTATTCCTGCACCTCCGGTTACTTCATCCATCAATCATTCACCTTACAATAAACCTCTCAAACTTTTGTCCTGTGTGTGTTCTGAGTTCATCAATAAACAAATCCTGACAGTACGGACCGGCCAAAGATGAACTCAGACACCACATGGGACTTACCTCCAGGGGCTGACACCCCGGAGGTCCGCGCTTACCTGGACATGTGCGAACGCCTGATGAAAGAGAGGTACGCCAGGATGGCTTCTGCCCAGGACCCTGCGCCGCCGATCAAGGCCGACTCCACTCCCCAGGTGTTCTACGTGGGCGTTGTTGCCGCTACCCCAGGGCACGAGAAGAGAAGCCGCAGATCCCTTCATCGCCTATGTCACCACCTCTATGACTCGCAGCTGGCTCCCCGAGTAAAGCTCAATGTCCCATCCATCAGAGCCCCACATGTCGAGGAGGACCAGCTGTGGAGCTTCTATTACGGTGACCGGGACGACCTTCTTCCCCGTGGGCCTGCAGCCACCCCTCTGACAGCCTCTGTACCCCCGTCTGGCTCCTCCCGGCTAGGACGCCGGGCACTCCGACGCTTTAAGGCCTCCGAAGACTCGCTTCCGCTCAGGTCCCGTGAGGGGGTTCAGGAGGACCCGCCCTCTGAAGCCTGTAGCCCGGCAGCGTCCGAGGTAGCTGAAGAGATGGTTCCGCCTCCACCCGAAAGCTCCGCTCCGCCGGCCACCGTAAGCTCCGCTCTGCCGGCCACCGTAAGCTCCGCTCTGCCGGCCACCGTAAGCTCCGCTCTGCCGGCCACCGTAGGCTCCGCTCTGCCGGCCTCTGAAGGCTTCGCTCTGCCGGCCGCTGAAAGCTCCGCTCTGCCGGCCACCGTAAGCCCCGCTCTGCCGGCCTCTGAAGGCTTCGCTCTGCCGGCCGCTGAAAGCTCCGCTCTGCCGGCCGACGTAGGCTCCGCTCTGCCGGCCGACGTAGGCTCCGCTCTGCCGGCCACCGTAGGCTCCGCTCTGCCGGCCTCTGAAGGCTTCGCTCTGCCGGCCGCTGAAAGCTCCGCTCCGCCGGCCGACGCAGATCAGCCCGAGGCCTCCGAGGAAGCCGCCCTGCCTCAGGCCGAGGCCTCCGAGGGAGCCGCCCTGCCTCAGGCCGAGGCCTCCGAGGGAGTAGTTTCGCCTCAGGCCGAGGCCTCCGAGGGAGTAGTTTCGCCTCAGGATGAGGCCTCCGAGGGAGTAGTTTCGCCTCAGGATGAGGCCTCCGAGGGAGTAGTTTCGCCTCAGGATGAGGCCTCCGAGGGAGTAGTTTCGCCTCAGGATGAGGCCTTAGTTGATGCTACTCCTATTTCTAGTTCGTCGTGCCGGGGTCGTCCTCCACGACGCCCGCACCAGACTTTCCTGTTCGGCCGGAGCCAAAGACTGCGGACTCCGGGCCGCTCAACTTTGCTTCGTCGGGGCCGTCCACAACGGCGCCCGCCTCTGACTTTCCTGTCCGGCCGGAGCCGCAGACTGTGGACTCCAGGCCGCTCGACTTTGCCTCGTCGGGGCCGCCCACCACGGCGACCGCCTCTGACTTTCCTGCTCGGCCGGAGCCGCAGATTGCGGACTCCGGGCCGCTCGTCTTTGCCTCGTCGGGGCCGTCCACCACGGCGCCCGCTTTTGACTTTTCTGTTCGGCCGGAACTGCCGACCGCGGTCTCCAGGCCGCTTGACTTTGCCTCGTCGGGGCCGTCCACCACGGCGCCCGCCTTTGACTTTTCTGTTCGGCCGGAGCTGCCGACCGCGGTCTCCAGGCCGCTTGACTTTGCCTCGTCAGGGCCGCCCTCCTCAAGGGCTTAGTCGGGCGATGCTGCTCCGCCGCCTGCCGCGTCCAGGACGACCTCCACGAGAACTCTTGCGGCTTAGCAGCCGTCTTTGCCTACGCCCTTAAGGCCAGTGCTTTCTGTTTTATTTTGTTTAAGCTCGGTTTTAGTTTTGATTGATTTAGAATTCCTCGGTTTAGAATTATTTAGGGGGTTCTTTGTTTTCTTAGAGTACTTAGTCTCTGTTTTGCTTTGTTTTTTCCTGCTCTGTTTTAGGAGTCTAGATTTTGCCTTAGTTTTCTAGGTTTGCCCAGCCTTGTCATTTTAGCTTTAGCTCTCTGGTTGTCACGTTAGTGTACTTGTTCAAGTCCTAGTTTTTCTTGTTTTTTCCTTCATTCGTAGTTAGCTTTAGTTTCATTTTCTGCTTTAGTGTTTTGATTTTATGTTTTGCCTTAGTTTTTCTTTTGTGGTGTTATCCCTGCTCTAGTTTTGCCTTATTTTCTAGTTCTTGGTTTGATTCTTTATTTTTGTCCTGCGCTTTTAGTTTCCAGCGCTCCTTAGGTCTTAGCGCTCACTTAGATTTCTGACCCCTGGCCCTGAGCTGTTTCATGCTCCTTAGCTTTGGCTGGTTCGAGCTTCCTTGGTTTTTGTTTTGGCCTCTTAGTTCCTTAGTCCCCTGGCGTGTTATGACGCCCTCTGTTTCTCGGTTCTCTGGCGTGTTAGGACGCCCACTGATTCTTGGCTCTCTGGCGTGTTAGGACGCCCTCTGATTTTCGGTTCCCCGGCGTGTTAGGACGCCCACTGATTCTTGGCTCTCTGGCGTGTTAGGACGCCCTCTGATTTTCGGTTCCCCGGCGTGTTAGGACGCCCTCTGATTCTCGGTTCCCCGGCGTGTTAGGACGCCCTCTGATTCTTGGTTCCCTGGCGTGTTGGGACGCCCTCTGATTCTTGGTTCCCCGGCATGTTAGGATGCCCTCTGATTTGTGGTTCCCCAGCGTCTTAGGACGCCCTCGGTTCCCCGGCGTTTTAGTACGCCCTCCGTTCTAGTTCCTTGGCATTTTAGATGTTTCTGCTTCCCTTGTGCCCCGGCGTTTCCCTCACGCCCCGGCGTTCTCTTCCCCAAGCCCCGGCGTTTCCCTCACGCCCCGGCGTGTTCTTCCCTCTGGCGTTGTCGTACGCCTGTTCTTCCCTCTGGCGTTGTCGTACGCCTGTTCTTCCCTCTGGCGTTGTCGTACGCCTGTTCTTCCCTCTGGCGTTGTTGTACGCCTGTTCTTCCCTCTGGCGTTGTCGTACGCCTGTTCTTCCCTCTGGCGTTGTCGTACGCCTTTTCTTCCCTTTGGCGTTAAGTACGCCCGTTTCTTCCCTTTGGCGTTAAGTACGCCCGTTTCTTCCCTTTGGCGTTAAGTACGCCCGTTTCTTCCCTTTGGCGTTAAGTACGCCCGTTTCTTCCCTTTGGCGTTAAGTACGCCCGTTCCTTCCCTTTGGCGTTAAGTACGCCCGTTCCTTCCCTTTGGCGTTAAGTGCGCCCGTTCCTTCCCTTTGGCGCTGTCGTGCGCCCGTTCCTTCCCTTTGGCGCTGTCGTGCGCCCGTTCCTTCCCTCTGGCGCTGTCGTGCGCCCGTTCCTTCCCTCTGGCGCTGTCGTGCGCCCGTTCCTTCCCTCTGGCGCTGTCGTGCGCCCGTTTCTTGCCTCTGGCGCTGTCGTGCGCCCGTTTCTTGCCTCTGGCGCTGTCGTGCGCCCGTTTCTTGCCTCTGGCGCTGTCGTGCGCCCGTTTCTTGCCTCTGGCGCTGTCGTGCGCCCGTTCTTCCCTCTGGCGTTGGCATGTCTGGACTTGCCCTTTGACATTGGCGCGCCTGCTCCTTCCCTCTGGCGTTGGTGCGTCTGGCCTTGCCCGTTTTGCCTTGTGGCGGTGTTCGCCCGTCTTGCCTGGTGGCGATGTTTGCCAGTCAGCGTCGGTTGGGCGCCCTTTTGTTGGCCTTTCGGCATCCGCTGGACGTTCTTTGTTTTGCCTACCAGGGGTTGTTAGAAACCCCTTTTAGTCCGCTTTGTTTGTCCTTTGTTTCGAATCGCCCTGAGTGGGTAGTTTTTTGTTTGATTTTGGCCCACCATCCGTGCCACCCTCCACCCACCCTGCTTTGATCAGTTTGGTTTGACTCTAGCCCGCCATCCATACCACCCTCCACCCACCCTGGGTTGGTTGTTGTTTGGCTTGTTAGGCCGTCCGGAGACCGGCCTTGAGGGGGGGGTAATGTCATGGTTTAGTTTTGATTCAGCTTTTTTTGCCATTGGTATTTGGTTTTTCCAAATTGTTTTAGTTAGGGTTTGACTTTATTTATTGTTTTTAGTTTCTCCATCCCCTCACTTCAGCCTTCCCTTCCACTGCAGTTAGTCACACCTGCCAGCCACTAATTAGCCAGACTCACTTCACCTGCCAGCCTCCCTACTTAAGCCTCACTCTGCCTGTCACTCCTTTGCCGGTCCGTCATCTTTCCACACCTCTCCATGCCAGTTCCCGTTTCGCCTTGGAAGCTTTGTTTCACTCCTGTTGTTAAGGTTAGTCCTGCCAGTCACTCTAAAGACTATTCGTTCACTGTTTGCTCCTGGAGAGGTTCTGCTCTGTGTCCTGGTGTCTCCAGAGTTCTGCTAACCTGACTAGCCGCCCTGGAGAAACTCAGCTCTGTGCCCTGGGGTCTCTCAAGTTCTGCTAACCTGACTAGCCACTCTGAGAAAGCTCTGCCCGGTGCCAAGCCTCCCAGCTTCGTTTGGACTCTCTCTCCAGGCTGTCAGCCCCTGCCTTCACCTGCACCCCTGAGCCGTTGTATTCCTGCACCTCCGGTTACTTCATCCATCAATCATTCACCTTACAATAAACCTCTCAAACTTTTGTCCTGTGTGTGTTCTGAGTTCATCAATAAACAAATCCTGACAATTGGATCTAGCTATTTACCTGAAAGAGCAGCTGCTAGCTAACCAAGTAATAAATGAGAAAGTGTGGCAGCATGAACATCAACAAAGTATTTTGTCATATTTCGGCCAGAAAAATCAACAGAAAAGGTCAAGAGTAGATGACGGGACGAACAGCCATGGTAATATTACAGGACAAACTTTGGTGGATGATAAAGATTTGCAGGCAGCGTCACAAGACAAGAAGCAGCAGCAGCAGCCGATTTCTCCAACCTCCCGCCCAGGACAGGTTACATGCCGTCTCGAGCCAGACAGCATTCAGGCCACATAACCTTGATGTGATGTTCATTTATAAAACACTTGAAATGATCCCCCCTTCTGTTTTTTTTTTTTTTTTTTTTTTTGCAAATCGCACACAGTATATAATGATTTAGTTAGAACAATGACTAGTGCAAAATTAAGTTGTATTTACCGGAGATGAAGTGTAGACTGAAAATTCTGTCGTGGTATGATGGCTCCAACAGTCGATTGGGATTGTCTGCCTGCCTCCTTTTCACTGAAATTATCCATTTCTTTCTTCTTTCTTTGTCCTTCGGTAAATGAAAGAAACATACATCCGACGATTTGGATTGCATCTGTGTGCAACCAGGAGCACAACAAGTCGTAGGCATTGTTTAGATTTCAAAAATGAACTAAAAGTACGCTCTAATTCACCCGTTTTGTCATGCTGGTAAGCGAAAACAGTACTGTTTTTGCTGACCACATCCTGACCCGGATGTAGCGCTGATGTAGCTCGTGACGTCACGCATGAAGTGCACCTATCACTGTGCAGCTAGGGCTACGACTCCAGGAGCCCCAAACCCATTCATTTTGCTGATTGCTGATTGGCCAAATATTTATCAATCTTCCCTAGCAACAGTATACGATTGGTTATTTCGCTACACTTATAGGGCTCCTTGAGTCACAGCCCCACAAGTGTAGAAGAGAAATGATACGTTCTGTTGGTGGAAATGCACTGTTAAATGAGAGTCAATTGATAGAGTCAATTAGTAGAAGTGTTTTAATAATTCCTATTACATGTAGCCACGTACTATTAAGTAAAAACTGACATTAATAATACTTTTAAAATCTATATATATTTTGACTTTTCCCCTCCACATCTAGGGAGGGCAGCGCCCGAGCACCCCCTATGGGCCAGCAGTCACTGGTCTTATTAAGTCCACACTCCATGTGGAGCTCGGTAAAACTACATCCATCTGGCGAGAGTCAGTTTAGGGTGTCCTAACTTTTTCACTTGACTATACCATCACTGAACAAACATCAAAAGATTTATTGAGAAAATGTCATGTCTTGTCTTTAGCCATGTTTCCCCCCAGTAGCTTCCACTTCTTTCTCATACTGTGGTGGGGCTTATTATCTAAACTGCAGTTTCTGTCAGCAGTGACCCAAACAGTTCAGAGGCAGGAAATAGGGCTCTTCTCGTCCACTTTGCGAAATGAGATGTCCTGTATCAACCAGAGTAAAGCCTTTGGCCTTGGGCAGCTCATAATCCACCTCTCCTTGTGGAGGGTGTGGAAATGTACACACAGCTTTGATAGCCCTTTCGTCGTGACTTACCTGCCTATGTCCTTCCGACTTTCCTAAATACATTAATTACAATAATTACCTTATCTCTGCACATGGTCGACTTTTCCTCCTTGTTCAAAGGTCTTGATTTCTTTCATTTTCCTTGTGAACTTGAGAGGGCTCGTATTTAGTCAACCCCAGCTTTGTAGTGCAATGCCCCTAATAGGGACATTTATCGTCCAGTGGTGAAGCAGTGTGATAATTATTCAAGTGAAAGTAGGTCAGAGTGCAACAGCATTAGAAAGGGGTCCCTGTTGCGTTTGTTGAACAAGAAAGACACCTTTCTAATAGACGTGCACAAATGTGATCATGTCATTGTTCCAACAATGCAAATTTACAGACCTTGCAGCCCTGCCGCTTTGCTGTACTTCTCCTTCCGTCTTCCACTGGTAGCTGATGATGAACAGAGTCTTACACAGAGAAGAGCAGCAACACACCGTGCTGCAATTTACCTTTGGAGTTCCCAGACTTTCATTTAGATGATAATGAGCAAGTGCAACGGTTTGATGATGAGCATATGATTAGTCGTTAGATGAAGCAAAGCGATTCATGAGAATATATCTATGAAGTCAGCTTTCCCAGAACAAAACCCCAGTTGCAATTAGGCATGAAGTCTCAGAAAGAGGAGTGGAAACAGGAAGAGTTTTTGATATGATACAGTCGGCAATAAGAACAGATCATCTGAATGATCCACGGTTTTAAGATAAGTTTCTTTTTTACGTTACTTATTTATGGACTCGGTTGCTACGGGGCACAGGATTCTTTTTCATATTTCGTCACAAAACATCCACATACTACAGTCTAATTAGACAGGACTTACCTTGATACACCAAAACAAAGTAGTGAAGGTAAAGTGCAGATGACAGTAAAAAGTTTCACAAATAAAATTCAAATTTCGAGGTATGAATTTGTTTTCAGCCCCTTGCAAGTCAAAGTCTTTGCCCATTCTATGAAAACTAGCTTAAGGTCAGTCGCACTGAAGTCTTGCCACAAAACCTCAGCTGTATGCAGTTCTGCAGTTTCATTGGACCGCCCTAACAAATGAATATGCTTTGTTCTAAGATATTTCATTTTAGCTCTGGCTAAATGTTGAGATTCAAAGGCGGAGCTCCATCTTCTAGCTCTAATGGCCTCCAGGGTTGCTGAAAAGAAAAACATCTTCACAGCTTGTTGCGGCCACTACTATTTTTTAGAGCAGGGATCAATTCCAACCCTCCAGGTGTCCTTTTATATGTGTCCCTTCTTCAACACTCCTCAGTCAAATAATAATGTCATTAGCAGGATTCTGGAGAAACTGACTCCATACTGAGGAAGTAATTCAGCCATTTGGGATACAACTAGAAGTTCCGGCACATCGGATCTCAAGGACCAGAAATGAAGACCCCTGTTTTAAGTTAGTTATGTGCCTCTACACCCAGAAAAAATAGCTCACAGTGTGTTCTGCCACTATTTGGAAAGACTGCGAACACCAGGGGCATGTGGTGCTATGGGTGTGGGACTACCCCGGTAGGACAATTTATAGAGGAAATGCTGCAAGTGAGCTAAATGGCTTGTTCGACCGCTAAGATCATAGGAGTTGAACGGCGCGACTGTGCGACTACAATAAAGTTCGACAGATGCATGACACTTCCGCTTTTCCATCCTAAACACAGCCATTTAAATCCTGCACCAATCACAGTACAGTAGTCGGACGACTCGCAAGAAACAGGTTCTGCCCAGACATGTCGAGACCAAGCAGGGAAATTGTTTACAATGTCAACCCTGACCTGTCTGCTGTGTTTCTTGGTCTTTAATTTGTTGTTTGTTCCCTATTGTTCTCTAACAAACCTCTAATGCCTTCACAGGAGCGCTGGTTTTAGACTGAGCCTGAATTAGACACACATTGATTCTAAAAAAAACAGGCGACTTCTGCAGGCAGTTGGACCGAACGGATTCTGTTAGATTAAAAAGGGACTGAAAAGGGACGTTCTTTAAAATGCATTCTTATTCTTCAGTGCTAAAATGATGCACTTCTCTGTATTGGTCTATCATGTGAAATCCCTCTTAGATACACTGAAGTGTGCGGTTGTAACAGGACAAAATGCAAAAGGTGTAGTGGCTGTTAAGAAGATCGCAAGGTACTGTTTAACAGAAAGGCCCCCCCCCCCCCCCACCATGGTTCACTCACACAGGTGCTTCTGACACCGACTCCTAAAAGAATTGAGAAGCAGCTGCCTGTGACAAGGCAGCAGAAAGCCTTCCTCCCGTGAAGTGCACAGGCTTCATCACAAGTAATGACTGGGAAGAGAAGGGAAGTCGTGAACATAAGACGGTGTAATATTATTTCTTTTTCTGTTATCAGCCATTACAGCACAAGAGATGTAAGAACTTTGCTGTGGTCATTTGTTTACTGAAAGGTCTGCCTCCACGCTAGAAATGGTATGTGTTCTTCTCTGCAACAATCTTGCACAGCAAGTTTTTGTCTAATGTACTGTTGCTTCAGGTTCGAGTAATAATAGAAGTGGACATTAACTATTAACCAGCTCTCTTTCATTCATGCAGAGACTCCATTGTCTGTCAAGGCCATTCGGTGAGAGAGGTTCCTCAGGCGGTAGAGGTGGTGTGGGAGCTCAATAAAAGTGAGGGAATTAAAATATCATCTTTCATGGCCTTGACTCCACTGGACCGTCCATGTTTAATCTAAATGAGTTCTAGTGCAGTGAACTCTTGAGAACATCACATTGTGCTGCAAGTTTATGGCATGGCTGGCATTGGCTGGACAAGCAGTCCACTGCAGCACATTGCTGTGCATCAAAGTGTGACCTGAATCTGGGCCAGATGAATGTGGGGCGAGACGAGCCACAAGCTGCCTCACAGCGTCGGTGTGATCAGGTTGGACGTTTATATCAAAGGGAAAAGAAGATGTTTAGATAAACTGCACTAGAGTGAGAGGAATGGAGGTTCCTTGTCTACCTGCATGCCAGTCATCTCTTCTGATGGATCAAGAATACCTGAGCTAGTATAGAGGTGATGCAGGGAGTGCTGCTGATTCAGGGTGGACTCTTTAACAACTTGCAGTGACACTTCCAAATGAGGTCTACAAAAATATGTTTTACCCAGAAACTAGTGAAGAGTTAATTCGTTTATTTTACCTTCCCCAAAAATAATCAGAGATCAAATTTATCACAGATCCCAATTATTGGGGAATTATTAAAAATTGGAGAGTAGTGGTCTGGTGGTTGGAGCAAGCAGTTTGCACCCTGAGACTTGCAAAGAAGGCTGTAAGTCTCCCAGTTTGAATCCCACAGACTTCCCTTCTGTTTGGGGTCCCTGAGCAAACCCTTTTGCCCCAGAATGCTCCCCAGGCGGAGCAGAGTGGCAGCCTACTGCTCGCTGAAGGACGGGCTAAATGCAGAGGACATGTTTCACTGAACTGTATATAGTTGCAACGACGATGATGATTAATGTCATATTAAGTTCGCTATTGAACTGAGGAATAGTTAGGAACTAAATGGAACTTCATGATGAGTTAATGATAAACTAATGATCCCTTCAGCGTCCAACTGCAAAATGCTTCACTGATTCATTGACTTACCCTAGGGAAACCAGATTTAATGGTTAGGTAGTGATAAAGCATTAGTGGTTAGCAACAGATTTGATGTGGGACTTTACGCGAAACACAAAGGGTACGTAAGGGTTTGGTAATGTTGAAGTTACAGTTATCTAACAACACATTTTCACTACTTCCAGGGAAAAGGTAAACTAATCACTTTGTAAGGATGACATACCACTAACCCGATGTTAATGACAGATTCTGATGTGTGACTAGTTAAGGGGAAACGAAAGGACCAACTAATGGTTAGTTAATGACAGCTAATCAGTGGTTACCAACAGATTTTGATGTGTGACTTTGCCTCAAGATAAACAAATAACTTAAACACATAACTAACTAACTAATGGCTAGTTAACGAGGAGTTAAAAGTTAGCTAATGGTTAACAGATATCTGTACGCAGCCACCGATTAGGGGGAACAAAATAAATGTATTCCTGGTTAACTAATGAGGAAGTTATAGTCAAGTAATAATTAATAACAGACTTTGTTGATCATTAGACAATGATGAACCTGCAGTTGGACTTTTTTCTTCCTGTGTTCTTGAGAAGCCAACCATTCCATATGAATTTACTTGCAAGTGGGTACTAACCTAAATATGGTCAAAAACCAAGCAAAAAGCTGGAACCCATCGAGCGCAGGAACCTCACGGGCGCAGAAACTTAGGAGCGCAGGATCCCTTGTCGGCGCAGGAACCAAGTGGATGCGGGGAAGGTGTTGGAACCCATGAGCGCAGGACCATCTGTAAGCGCAGAAACCTTGAGAGCGCCAGAACCAGAGGCGGACGTCGCAACAGCGACCCCGGGGAGACGAATCCAGAGTCCTGCCAGCTCCTGCACCAAGCTCTGTGTGTAACTGAGTTCATCCTTTGGCCGGTTCGTTCTGTCATGATTTGCCTTGGATGAAGCCAGAACACAGCACGCACACACACACACACACACAGAGCTGGTTTCCAGAGTTTATTGAAGCAGCAAGAAGTGCATGATGAAAGCCAGGTTCATTTACCAGACGGAGGTTGCAGGGGTACAGGAACTGGCAGACAGGAACAGGACACGAGCAGGAACAGAACAGGCATGATGTTCAGAGGACTGGAGACATACCGGTGGCTAAGGACAAACTGAGGTGAGTCTTTATAGAGGTGTGAGCAGGTGGAATGAGTCCAAGGTTGATTGCAGCCTGACAGGTGTTCCCAATCAGGGCTGCACTGGGGAAGGAGCAAGAAATGTTCAGAATGCAGCCTTCAGGCTGCATCATGACACTATGTTTTCAATCTTTTAATTTAATCCACAGTTGTTCCAAGGGAGTGGAAATCTGCTTTTGTCCTCCCTTTTCTAAAAGGAGGGGATCCAACATGTTTAAATAACTATAGGCAAATATCAAACTTATCAGTGTTAGCAAATTTGTCTTGTACTGAGTACTGATCAATAAGCAACTGAAGGTGTACTTATCAGTGAATAATATTTTATCCACACATCCGTAAGGCTTTAGGAAAAAACACAGCACCATTAAAGCTGCTTTAAAAGTTGTAAATTACATTTTGGCACTTCAGACTTGACAAGACGCAGCACAGTGCATCTCTTTTTATAGATTTGTCTGATGTTTGTGACACAGTTGACCATGATATTTTAAAGTTATGGCTTTCAAATTCAGGAATCAGAGCAAGTTGTTGCGTGGTTCTCAGACTATCTTAGTGGAAGATCTAAGCGCATTAGATCTGATGGTCTATGCTCTGAATTTATGGCAGTTTCAAAGGTTGTACCTCAGGGTTCTATTTCAGGTCCGCTTTTTTTACTATATATATATATATATATATATATGACGTATGTGTGTGTGTGTGTGTGTGTGTGTGTGTGTGTGTGTGTGTGTGTGGATAGACACCAGCCATCTTTCCACACTTGAAAACCTCCTACAGCAACCAGAATGACGACACACAGGACTCCTGTCTGACAGATGAGCAGGGAAGGGGGGTGTGGCTGATGGCAGTGGATCCCAAAGATAAACTTCATTTTGTCTTGGCATCAGCCCTGAAACGTTTCCCACTTGAAATGAAGAAGCAGAAAATTATAACCTCAGCTCTGAGTGACATTTGTTTGAAAAACAGAAGGCCATGCCAGTGATGGTCCACTTGAGTTTTCAAGAGTTACAGATTTCATCTCAAGGAGTAAAACTCAACTCTCTGCAGAGCTATAGAGAGACAACTGTCAATATAGAACTCAAAGGTGTAATAATTAAAAATTGTACATACAGTATATTACTCTCTTGCTTAGGAAGACTAATCCCATGTTGAAGAAAACAACTTAACTATATTCCACGTTAAGAAAAACAGATTTCACCTTTGGATCCTGATGTTTTTGTGAGGCAGTAGTGATCATTGATCATTGGCTGAAGAAAAATGAAGGACAGCCTTCACTGCTTTTATGAATATGTTGTGTGTACACCAGTCTGACTGTGCATTTCTGGATTTGGTTGACTTGGTTGACTAAACTGCTCTGTCGTCTTTACTTGTTCTGGAAGGAAAAAACACTGATAATTAAGTTATAGTCAAAGAAGTCAAATATTTGTTTTATCAGATAAGCTGGATGTTTTCTTAAGGGAGTCATACTTTATAGGACTTCCAAATTTGTTTATCAACTAAAAGCTGTTAGTAAGGTTAAATTTCAATAGTATAAAGTTCTAGCATTATCTAATTTAAACATTTGTACGTCCAGTCTCCAAAGTTATCTTTAACCAAACTAATTCTTAGCATATTTGTGTTTAATTCCAATTCTTATCAATACAGCAAGTAAAACTAGAGAAAAGAGGATCAAGTTTCACTCATTTACATTTACACACTTTGGTTTTTGCACATCTCTAAAAGTCCCAGGACAATATTTCAATAGAGTTGAAGTCAGGTTATTCACTGGGCCCTCAGAGCATCTTAATTGTGTTATTTTTTAGCCTTTCTGGTGTAGATTTGCTGCTATGCTTCAGGTCATTGTCTTGTTTCATGACCCATATACAGCCGATTTTCAGCTGTCAGACAAATTGGTCTGATGTTTAACTGAGGATACGTTTGTGTACAGAGAAGTTTATGGTAGAGTTCAGTGTTTGTAAGGTCCCCAGGTCACGTGTGTGCAAAGGAAGCTGAAGTAATCCCCCTCCACCACCATGCTTGACAGTTGGTCTGAGATGTGTGCTGATATGTTGCTCTTGGTTTTCTCCAGTTATGACACTGAGCATCATTCAAAACCATTTTGCATGCTTTCATCAGTCCCTCAGCAGATATTCTTCATTGTGGTTCATTCATTCTCCTTTCTCTAGGCAGCCCAATCAAACAAGCCAAATTTGTTTAGATATTTCTATTTGTCCTTTCACGAAAGTCGATATTTAAAAAGTAAACTAAGGCCTGTAAAGCCTGAGATGGCGCTCTTGCATCACACAGACTGACCGATATGTAAATATGCCAGAAAATCCGATTTTCAGAAGACTACAGCCTCCATCAATGTTGTTTTCAGCATGCAGGACTTCATTTTGTTAGGATATGGCCTTATAACCCACGGTATCACAATTTACACAATTATTCCTCAGTGGCTAGTTTTCCAACACACAGCATCTTCATTCGGGCTCCGGTTTAGTTTAATTGAATATATCAACAATGTGACTCTTTCTGCCCCCAAGGTTAGAATTAACTTACAACCTGACAAACTAACTCTCTTACATTATATCAGAATCAGAATCAGAAAAACTTTAATAATCCCAGAGGGAAATTATTTTCGTTACCTGCTCCAGATATACAACAACATTTATATATGTATATATACAACATTCCACACAAAAAATATAAATATAAACATATGTAACTATTTATCAATGTCGTGCAGTCAGGGGAGGCAAGTGAGGCCAGGCCTAATTGTCATCATGGAAAGAAAGAAAATATATAATGATGATAACATAATATAAAATTTTGATTCACTCAGTCGTTTGTAATAAGTATTTTTTTTATCTAATTTCCTCATTTTCTATCAGATTCCCTTTAAAATCGCAGACGTTTCACTATTTTTCATGTAAATCGTTGGTGGCGCTCAATAGCGAAGCCGGTGAGGCCGCAGAGATCTTGGCCTCCCCTGGGATTGTGACATCCCATGTTAACTGCGCTGGCTTCCTTTCTGTGAATGCATCTTCCTGTCTCTAGATCATACATTCAAGTGTTCAAACAGTTATGAACTGATTTTCCACAATTTAATGTATGTGGGTAGCTTATTGTGTTTTGGTCATCAAACTGTGTGCAGGTAATATGTTTTCGTGTGCTGCTGGGCGATCATAACCGGCAAAGAACGGGTTGTAGGTGAGGCCGGCAGTTCCTTGGCTTCTTGGCAGGCGGCGCTCAAAAGGAACCGCTCCTGATCCCAAAACTGTAAAGTGACAGCAAGTTATGGATGTATTATAGGGCGTGGGATCCGCGTTGCATTGTGGGACGTGACGGCCATGTTGATGGCTATGCGAACGTTAACATAATTCTGACATAACGTTGAACGAAGAGACGTAGAAGTAGAGTTGAGAAAGAATAGATAGAAAAAAGATGTTAAAATCCCGAAAAGGATCTGGAATTTACCGGGACACATTAAATAGAGAAGCCAGGGACCGGTATGTTGACAAAATCAGCATTATTAATAATTTGGATCCACATGAAGTTCCAAACAATGAGTGGAGCACCGACGACGACTTGTTGCCACTGTTTTGCATATTAGACGTCTTCGGCTACCTTGTTTGTGGTGTGAGCACCTATACTTCAGAACAGTTCCGAAGCTACAAGTCCTTGGAGTCTCATGTGCAGTTCACGAATGGATGGGTTCAGGAGTTTAGTAACTGCTAACCGTTAGTGCTAACAACCACTCACGCATGTAATGTACTTTTAACTAGCTGCTATGTGTTTCAAAGGTGTAGTTAGTAACGTTAACTGCCAATTCTCCCTAAACCCTCCGGGTTTCTCACGTATTTGAGCCTTTTTTTCTATGTTTTTCCCATGGCGATCATGTGTTGCGCTGTTACAGCCCACAATACAGCAATGGTTTACCATGGTTGAAATCAAGTTAAGGTGAAATTAATCAAATTAAAACACGGTTGAGAGGGAGTACAGTACGCGGTTATCATAGGCAGTAGTCTGAGTAGCGGTAAAAGAGGCAATCAACATGGCGGCCACGCAAAGTAATTACGTCATGACGCCCACACTCTATTAGCGAGTTATGCTAAACAAGTAAAGCACTAAAAAGACTCAAAACATCCAGCCGGAACGGGACTGATCAAGGAAGGCTTTCCTACCTGGCAGTGATCTCCACTGAGACTGAGAGAGTTTTAAATCTGAAGAAGATAAAGAGAACTTTTACCGGGAAGTGACCGATGTTTTTGTTCAGAAAGAGCGCTGCATGGACTTCATTTATAATGAAGTCCATGCATGAATAATTATTCATGTTTTTTGTAATAAAATGTGCGTAATGTGGGTTATATTTTAAATGTGTTACAAATGCAGAAATCCTTCAAAACTTATAAACTGTTACCAATCAAATGACAAATAAATTTTGCAGTTTTTTTTTCCATCAAAGAATCAATATTTTTCCATGTCTCTTGGTGAGTTGATTTGACTCAATCAGTCTCCTTCAGCACTTTGCAATGAGTCTACTTTGTAGAGTGTATATATTTGTAAATCTGACTCTGATGACGTCAGGTGTATACCGCAAAAAAAGTTTCATTGGGACAGGCATACTCCCCGTTCCTTTGCTTTCCAGTTGAAAAAATTTGATCAATGGCATTTAGAGACCAGCTGACGAGATCCATAATTTCCTTAGCTTCTGTTTCCGAGCTTTCGGTTGCTATGAAGAAATTGCACAAAGACACAGATCGAAGCAAATAGCAGGAGAGACCGGTGGGGGGTGGGGGGTGGGATAAGGAGATATCAGATAGCAGATAAGGAGCTCCGAAGAGAGAGCTGAAAAAAACATGACCGACCTCGAAGAGAGTCAGAACAGACTCTCTTCTGTTCAAACAACTGATAATGTTTCACCAGGCTATAGCATTATAGGAAGAAGAGGACACCCACAGAAGATGTAGATGTTTTTAACTGGAAAATTGTTGAATTTGATGGGTTTTCTGTCCAAAATGGCACAAACTATTCGACTCTATTCTTAAAATGTTTTGCTGGTTAGTTTGGGTTTTTGGAATCAAGGTATGAAGTTATTAAGGATACAATTTCTCTTCACCTGTAGCAAAAAGATGTAATTTCATCGTAAATTAATCCACGGAGTAGTGGAAGGCTGACAAGCTGGCCAGCTGAATGCCCCCTGGTTTAGCCGACTTACATTTTAAAGCAAGTCAAACTGAAAACTTTCTCCTGGGATGTAACACAGTGTTTGTGAACATTTTCTGTGCAGTCTTATCAACCCGACCGTTTTAAATTATGTTGGTTTATTCTGAATACATCCAGTAGTCCATTGGAGATATTTATGTGCTTTTCAGTTCTTGTAGTTGTGGAATATTATCCCACCAGACTTAAAACCAGCTGATTTGTCAAATCTTTATCAGTTAATAAGGGTGAATATTTGATTAGCTTGTTAGGTTCCACTACTCTGAGGACGTCTTTGCTTTTCTAACAAGCTCACCGGTGTTGTGCATGAAGGTATTCAAATTAACACATTCATGAATGGAGCTCACTTTCCTCCTCCTTTTTTCCTCCCGTGCCCATGTCAAGTCAACTTCAAGCAGAATGGGGCTCTGGCTGCCATAGTTATGCCTAACATCTCTGCTTTACTATTGACACCCAACAGTTGATAATTAGTTTTATTGCACTTAAGGTATTATATGCAAACTGAAGAAGAGGGATAACAAGGACGGTGCAAGAGACAGAGAGAGAGAACAGAGACACAAAGAAAACATGTAGACAAAAATGATAGAACTTGACAGCCAGCTGCAGCATGCGGCCTTACGGACACTATGGGGAAACCAGGGACAGATAACCACAAACACATGCAAAAAGGTGAAAGTAACAAAATAAAAAACAGACAGCAACAACGCCATATTGATGGAGAGAACTGCAGAGCAACACAGCTACTGTATTATGAGTGCATAAATGTGCATGCAAACATTGAAAATATTTGGTGTAGGTTTTACATGAATTGTGCTCAGTGGTGGATGCAGAGGGCCACTGTCAGCCCCCTCCAAGCATCAGAAGCAAGCGGAAGCAACCCCAAGACCTAGAATACCAGCAGCCCCATGGAAGTCCATGCATCACCACCACCACCAAGTAGAGAGGTTAAAGAGTCCCAACAAAATCTTCCCTCACAGTAATTAAGTAAACCAAATTTATATAGCACCTTTCACAGATAAAAATCTGTAAAGTGCTTTACAGAGTACCAACATACCAAAATAGAAACAGCTTACAAGGATACATACAAAAAAAAACATGCATTTAAGTGAATACTTGTCTAAATAAAAGTGTCTTCAGCTGCTTTAAAGGATTGAACATAATCGGCCATACGGAGAGACAGGGGCAGGGCGTTTCTACAGTCTGGGGGCTACAGCTGGAAGGAAAGGTTCCACTCAAGTTTTAAACGGGGTCTTAGGTACCTTCAGAAGGTCTTGGCACGAGGACCGGAGAGTGTGGCCAGAAGAGTAAGGGTTCAAAAGGTCTGAGATGTATTGAGGGGCCTGTCCATTAAAAGTCAAAGCTAAAATTTTAAAATCAATTCTAAATTTGACAGGTAGCCAATGTAAAGAGGATAAAACCGTTGTGATATGAGCCCTTTTGTTTGTTCTTGTTAAAAGCCATGCTGCAGCATCCTGGACCAACTGGAGACGAGTGACTGCTGATTTGCTGATTAAAAAGAAAGTTACAATAATCTAAACGAGAGGAAATGAAAGCATGAATAATCATCTCGAGGTCCGATTTGGAAAAGATTGTCCTCAATTTAGAGATATATCTCAAGTGACAAAAGCAATTTTTAACTAAAAATTGTGAATGGGAATCCAGGGACATCGACTGGTCAAAAGGAACACCAATATTTCTTAGACTGGGATGGGATGAGCAGCCCAGGGAACTGAGGTGTTGTTTGATCTGAAACTTTAGACTGAAAGTTATCTACTAGTTCATCTACTGAGTTACGGGACAAAACGGAAGAAGAAGAGTAAGCTTGGTTAAATGTTTCAGTTGCACTGTCCTTAAAAATGTGTTGTGTTATGCCTTGTTATGTGTCTTTGGCTAACTGAGTCATTGGAAATGATGCCTTCAAAGGATAATGATCAGCAGGCAAAGCGGGTGAAGTGTCTTGCTCAAGGACAACAAATGAGACAATTAGAGCAGGGGTTTGAACTGGCAACCCACCAGCTACAAGAGGAACTCCCCAACTCCAGTCCCACTGTCACACCAGCCCCTGGACTGCCTTGTCCTGCACTTGTGGCACACTCTCAGATGATTGGTTGAACAGTGTTGAGATGTTATTTAGACAAATTAAGTCATATTAGGTGACCAGAGGCCTTCACAGAGCAGCTGAGAATTATTCACACACAGGTAAACTATTTAGGTGACTCCTGAAGGCAATAGGTGGCACTTTACATACGGGTATCAGTAAGGGGGAATAAACACAATTCATACAAACCTTTTCAGATTTGGAAAAAAAAAAAAGTTGAAATCGGTGTCTCATTTTTCTGCCACTTTACAATCATGCTCTGCTTAGTGTTGGTCTATCACAGAAAATTCCTACAGAATAATGTGGATTGTGATCATAGAGGTGTGGAAGGTCAAACAGTGTGAATATTTCTGCAAGTCAGTGGATCTTCAATGGATGTTTACATTGAAACTATGACACTGCTGAACGTGTTATTCAAAATGATAGAGGTCTGTTTGAAACATCTAAAAGCCAGAGGTTTTAGTATGGAAGACACATATCCAAGGACTTTTGCCTCGGACGCATTTGCTCTGACCTAGAATCGGCAGATCACTCCATCCTCTAATGTCCTCAAGCTAATTTGTCAGTTATTGGCCAGCTGGGAGCCAGGGTTGGGGATAAACACAGGGCTTCCCATTTGACACAAGCTCAACGCACGGCATGGCAGTCCATCACCCCTCGCCTGACATCACATTACAGCCACTGTCTCCTTTTAGTCATACACAACTCTCACCCAAATGATTGTGATTAGTTGACACGCTCGGCACCACCAGGGCTGTCATGTTGAAAGCCCCTGCTATTCATTCCAGTCCGCTTTCTCCTGGTGCCACAGGTGGCTGTTCCAATAACAGCCTGCCTCTAACCCAGATAGAAGAGAGGCCAGAAATGAGATCAAAAACAGCAAGCTTCTCTCTCCCAGCGCAACCCAGACAAAAGGATGTGCTAAATATGGTAATATGCCTTCGCTGTGACTTATTCTCACTGGGTTTTTTAAAGTACCCAATTATCCCCAAGCCTCACGAGAAGTGACCCAGAATGGCCACGAGTCCCAGGAGGGGGTAAAGAAGTAGGTCTCATTATGACAAGGTCAAGAAGGGAGTTTCCTTCTTTGTGAGAGCGATTCCAACTGCGAGGCTGTGGGGTATGGGTGAGGTCACCTTATCTATTGGTTGTCCCACATGTCAATCTGACGCGCCCCGGTAGCGTGTCCATGCTCGTTCCTTGTTAGTTTCTGCTTGCCCGCCGAACAGTTTAGTCCAGCCCGGTGGCTAAATGCATTATCATTATTTGAAAAATAAAAAATAAATAAAAATTGTCCAGTGTCCTGTCTAGCAATGTGGCAATAAGAATTGTTGTCTTAATGCCAAAAAGAGCTCATCAGATTTGACTTTCACAAGTGGAGCAGTACTGCTTTTGCCATAGTGCTCCGCTTGATTTATGAACGTGAATAGTTTTATTATGATTTATGCGGGGAATATCTCAAATGATATGGACACTACAATGGGAAAGTAGGAGAGGAAAATGAAGAACTAAAAGAAAAAAAGAAAAGGTGAAAGAAAGAGGAGATAAAAGGAAGAGAATGATAAAACAAGTATTGGAAAAAAAACATGTACTTCGGTTAATTGAAAATCTACAGTTCCAATATTGCCCACGAGCGCTGTGTTTTAATCAGCAGATGTTAGCACAGCTTCAGATGCGGAAAATTGATTTTAAATAATTTCTTAATTTTGATCTGTTTGATGTGTTTTGTCATGCAGGACAATGTTTTTAAGTTCCAAAAAATGTGAATAAATGTTTTTCAACATTGTACAATCACTGTGATCAGTTCTTATGCATAATGCAGAAGTAAATGTTTAACTGAGTAAAAATGTTGTTGAAATTGCACATATTTTTCTTAAAAACGCTGAGGTTATTCATAATATATTGTGTAAAAGTGAAATTCATTTAATATAAAAATCAACAAGTCCACTTTTATTAGTTCTATTTAATCTTGCAATGAGTTTACTCATGTGGCCCTCTTGAGATCAGATTAAGCTGTATGCGTCCCCTAAACCAAATTGAGTTTGACACCCCTGCTTTATATGTTATTTTGTTGCTCTAACAAATCTGGGTTCTCCCCTTACACTTAAGTAAACCTAATAAAGTTCACAGCGAGAGACAGCATTGGCTGCTGCAACTCCCCGTCTGTCTGTGCCATGTTGCCCTGTGAGGCTTGCAAAAACTATTGCTCTCAAGATCATCAGGGAGCGGATGAACATTTTTCCAAGGCAAAAAGTTAGTTTTAGAAGGTAGGCTTTTTTCTGCCCCATTAACTGGAACCACTATGAAACACGGCAGGATGTCAAAAGAGAAAACAGTGCTAGCATTAGCCTAGCACGTCAGCAGACATTAAACAGACAATCAACCTGTTTGGGGCTCAAAGAAGGTAGAACAGACAGGAAAGACTGAGGTACAATGAAGGTTATTGGTGAATGTAATAAAATTAACACAATCATGATATAAATGTTTATGATGAAGCACGTACAGTTTAGCTGCCATGTAGAGCGTGTAGAAGGCTTTTGATTTTAGAGATTTTAAAGAAGTATCAGACTAGGCTCTAATGCCAAAAATGTTTAGCTCTGGACCAGTACCGAGCATAAAAAAAAAAAAAAATAGAAAAAAAATTATGAATGGGGAAATTGTCCATTTCAGCCACTGGGAGAAGACCCTGCGGAACAACCAGGTCTGGCTTGAGGGTTTATATGTATATGTCCATTCACTCTGAGAACAGCTATTGTTCCACTAGAATAAACTGGAGGTTGTTATTGGATGAAGGGCTGGGATGGACTCTCCACCCAGCCTGCTGCCTCATTCAACCTTTAATAACTCAAATGATACAAATGAAGGGAAAGAAGGAAATCAGGCTCCTTAAAAGTAAATTTTCTTATTTACATTGCTGTTGATTTTATTGCAACACAAATTACTTCCTTGTCATCGTATCCAAATCCTAGCTTTACTAGGATTTCCAATTAGCATACTGACATTCCTGTGAGTGTAACCCTTTTCCCTCCCTCCTCATGACTGACGCTTCTCACCGTGACAAAATGAGAGCACCAGAGACTTGTATGTAGCACTGAAAAGGTGTAGGAGCCATGGGGAGGGGAGCAGTAAGAGGAGAGCTGAGTCACGCTAGTGTGGAGGCTACCACGGCACTGAATCATCTGGAGCCTTATTGAGTATTTCCTGCATTTGATGTCATGTTTGCTCCAGCGATCATCACTCTCATCATCAGGGCTGTCCATGAGATTCCATATTACAGGCATGGGAGAGATAAGAGAAGCCAGGCAGGAGGGTTTGCGGCGGAGAGGACCTTTGCTAAAACCAAGCACAGAGGGAAAAAGAAAAGCCAAGGGCATACCGATGGATTATATGGACAAAAGGATGGGGGATTAGTAGTTGGTGGAGACAGGCTGATAAAGTAAGGCCATTGGGGATTTCTGAGACAAAATTAAAATGTTTTTTTTTTTTTGGGGGGGGGGGGGGTAAAGAACTTGAAGCACAAGGAGAGAACTATTGATCCTTTAGATCCCTCTCTGTGTCCCTGGGTGCAGTTTCTGTCACAGAACGGAGAGTGTGGGTCCCATCAATTCACGTTTGCTGCAGCACAGAAATTCACAGCTGAGCTCCGGCACAAAGAAAGATGAGAGCAGTTTTCATTTTTAAGTCATTTCTGTTTTTATTAGAAATGGATTGCGTTTCAACCCGAGCACTTCTTTTGTTTTAACGTTCCAGAACACGGTGCATACAAAATCTGCTTCAGTGTCCATCTGTTAATGTCAGATAAAGGTTTCCTTCTTTGTTTTTTCTATTGGGGTTCTTATCAAAGTTCGTATTCTGTGCAACTGATATTCACAGGTATTTACATTCAAATTAGTTAACCTTTAATCAAGCAAAAAGAACCCAACAAAATAACTAAAAAGTTACAAAAAACTTCGATCAAACAATATAGTTCTTATTTAAAATAGAATTAATAAAATTAGATAAATCACAAATGCTTTACTTTGAACCATAGGCACATCATAGATAGGTGAGGCGTCACGGAAGCCAAACCGAGGCCACGCGTCTCTTCTTCTCTCCTCACTGCAGCTGATGTTGGTGGAAACAAAACCACCGAGCCGCCCTGCAGCCCATGCTGGGGCCACGGCGAAAACTACAAATCAGAGCAAATCTAGAAAGAAAAGAAACTGAGTGGATGTGTAAAGGTTTCCACTGCTCCAGCTCATCACACGGTTGCCATCTGATATGTGGGAAGCATTATTACCTCATCCGGCTGCTCTTTCTGAGATGTTTTATGGCTGACACGTTTCTTTGGCATAAAACTACCATAACTCAGTTTCTCAGAAAAACAAGGTTTTTCTGAGAAACTGCTGCGTAAACCCACCACTGCACAATATGTTTTAGAGGAAGTGAAAGTGTTTGACAAATGTGACTACATGTGCATGGCAGCGTTAATAAGGTGTGGGGTTAGTGATATGAGTGAAAGTCAGATTACACTTTAACATACCTGTGCAGGATAGGAACTCGGTAGAAAGACTAAGTTGTTATAGATAACCTCTGAGTTAGGAATGACCCCATGCTGTACATACGTGTTTTCTATTCCACACATCATCCCTTTAGCATCGAGCGGTGAGGGGGACGACGGCAGAGCTTCTTAGTTCAGTTTAGAGCTGTGCAAATAAATCCATTCAGCTGAGAACAGGTCATCAATTAAGCTATAGATAAATCCAAAGGCCCAGACGTTTCGCAACTGTCAGAACATTTTCCCCACAGTTAGTAAATTCTATGGCAATCATTATTAATCGCAGTAGGGTTTGAATCAACCGACTGACAAACGTATCGTTGTGGTTCCATAGGGAGTCTCATGAATGCAGTGGTTGTTGGGGGATAAATGGCACCATAATCCTCAAAACTAACAGTCTTGTTTTGTATGCTTTTCATAAATCACAGTTTCATCATTTAAAACTGCCTTTTAAAGCATCTACAAAAAATGTGGATTAATCCAGTCCAAGTTTGATGAGTCTTACAAATCTGAAATTGTATCAGTGAGTTTATCTCCAGAAGGAATCGGGCACTAAAACAGAATTATTAGCAAAAACAAAGCAGAAGTCTTTGGCCAGATTGTTTTTATGGTGATTATAGTTTGCACTACATGGGGTGGGGGTACTAACCTTTCACTGGACATGTGAATAAGCAACTGAAAATTCACTTTTGTCCGGTGTTGGTGCCGCCTCATGATGTCATGCGCCCTGGGCGTGAATCATATCGCCCTTGTAAAAAAAAGCCCCCCTGTATATCAGATATGAATTTTAAAATTTTTTATGGCGACTGACTGGTCCTGTTAGTAAAGAAGTAAACAGGGAAGAAGGACAAGCCGATGAAGGGCTGCAAGAAAACGAGCAATAAATGTCAAAAATAGGGAAACGAAGAAATGAGTGGATTAAGAGAGTAGGTCACTTATTTCA
This sequence comes from Fundulus heteroclitus, assembly GCF_011125445.2. NCBI lineage: Eukaryota > Metazoa > Chordata > Actinopteri > Cyprinodontiformes > Fundulidae > Fundulus > Fundulus heteroclitus. Next base: position 33,528,202 of record NC_046371.1, read on the forward strand.
CTCTGCCGTGACTAATGAGACTCCAATGTTCTGGAGAGTATTTTTAGGATGCTCTCTAAAGGTCTGCTGAGACATCCAAGTTGCCAAAGTGACCTGTTTTCACCAGGATCCTTTTAGTAATCAAGATTGGCGGCTGTTCTAAAAAAAAAAAAAAAAAAGCAGGGAAATAACAGAATATGCTTCCCCTTGAAGGATGCTAATTTGGCACACTTCATGTCCTTTAGCATAGAATCAAGTGTAAAAAACCAAAGCCCACCAACTGTCCTACATCTGTGAAAGCACATGCTGATATAACGAAATCCTCTAAGGCAAAAAGGATTGTGAAGAAAAATTGAGAGTTCTCCATGAGTGCCCCATCCTCAGCTGATATCCACAGCTCTGTTCAGTTGTTGACGAGGAGAGGCAGATACCCGACAGGGGGGGGGGTCCTGTTAGAAAAGCACTGAATGGCGAGCGAGGTTCCAGCTCAGTCAGGACACGTCCCCTGCAGGATGCTCTCCCACTTGTTCCTCTGGAGAAATCTCTCATGGGGCCATGTTGAGTAGCTTCGTAGATTTATTGGGGTAATTGATGGCCAGGCTGATGGCAGCGATGTTTTTCAGAGCCTGAACAATAAAGAAAAAGAAGCATTAGTGAGTATAACGCCAGACTATCAGTGCAGAGAGAAAAAAATGAGATATAGAGACATAAGAGGCAATTTATTTTCACCCACAATTCTTCATCACTTGTTTATGTGAATATAAACAACAGAGTGCACAAAGTTCTGTCTTAGACAAATGCCAAGCTATCACAGGAGAGCTCTGAGTGAAATACTGAGTAGTTCTTGCTGCTTCCATAGGATTTAAGAGCACCTCTATAAAAGTGTGGATTTTATTTTGACAAAAAGTACATATAAAAGCACTTTTCAGAGACTCTGTTTGCTAGTTTGCAAGTTAAATGTTAAAGTTTATGCCAGGACAATTAGTAAAAACCTGTATGGTGTGTTTGGAAGGGTTAAAAAAGGCTTCTTCCCACTAAAACAAATGAAGCAGAACAACTTATGTTTATGAAGATGGTTCTGAATGATCCACAAGACGTCTAGAACCACCTTCTTTGGACAAAAGGACACAAAAGTAGTGGTGCATGGCTAAAAGCAAGTGTTAAACATGGACGTGGAGCCATGACGATTTGGGATGGTTTTGCAACTCCATGAGCGTTCAGCCACTGAGCTGACCATAGCCTCTGATTTCAAAGTATTTTCAAACCACATCTGAGGCCGTCCTGACGGCTGAAGCTCGACCCAGACTGGGAATCAGCAGGACACTGATCTCAAACAACACCAAATCGGCAACAGAAAGATCGAAAAAGAAAAAATTAAGGCGTTGAAATAGATGAGGCAAAATCCAGATGTCAAGTACATTAAAATGCTTTAGTGGAACCTTGGATATCAAAAGTCTGCAAAACTCAATGACATGAAATGCTGTAAAGAATAGAGGAGCAAAACCACAGCATTAAGTTTTTGCTAGTCAGGGTGGTTCTCTAAGCTACTGAAACGCTGGTTTATCATTCAGAACTTTTCGATTATGGCTACAGCTCGTCTTCTCCCTTCCCCAGCTCATTCAATGCAATATTGACATTAAATTAATTGAACATTTGACTTCAAGAATCTATTAGCTCCTTTAGTCCTCAGAGGAGATCAGGTTCTTTATTTCAGTGGGTCAATTATTTTACTCCATTCTCAAAAGTAGCCTTCTTACAAGCAAGATGCCCTATCACATAAAAAATGTGCCAGAACAAAAACAAACCTAAACAAAAGTCAGGCATGCCAAGTTGTTTTCCACCTGACAGGTATTAGGTAACTGCTCAGTAGAACCACCCACAGTGTTTTTTTTTCATCTTCTGCTCCTCTGAACCGCCTTCAGGCCCCGCTGGTGCGTCGCAGGGCCCTCGGTATGGAGGACGCTGCGGCTCGCTCTGCCGCAAATGCTAATGGACTGTAATTATCAAATGCATTAGCCATGAGCACGGCCCACATGCTTTAAAAAAAAAAAAAAAAAACAGAGGAAGGGGTGCCGAGGGGATCCGCAGGGTGTCAACAACTCACTGATTCACATGTAAAGAGTCTCCTGAAGCAAGCTGACTCACAGCGACTGAAGACCATTCAATAAGGGAGACTGCGTGGTTTAAAGAGAGTTAGGTAACACTTGAGGGAGCAGGGCAGCTTCTGAGAGCTACCTTCACCCAGGCAAGGCACCACTTGGCAACAGAGACCGTGACACAAGACCTGAGAGACTCTGGTGAATGACAGACGTCGCATTTCAAGGAACAACAACCAACTGGGCAAAGCTGAAACACGAGTCTTACCATAGCGGTGTGGCTGAGAAGCTGCTCATCGTTGGTCATGGCTAGCAGATAATCTTGGAGGATTCCTTGTTTCTGTGAAAGGAATAAAAGTTTGGCAGGTAAATCTGCAGCACAACAACACAAAGCAGTAAAGAGACTCAGCAGCACACACTAGACAACTTTCACAAACCTCCTCCAAACTTCAGGTTCCTCCCACAGTCAGGAAATATGCATGTCAGGTTAACTGGCCGGCCCTGAGCTGCTTCAGCAGTGTGTCTGTGGGTACTTGTCCGCTGATTGACGACCCCCCTCCCCACCCCTCATAGTGATGCACTTCTTTTCAATGAATCCCTCACATAAAACTTTCAATAAAATATGCAAGGCACTGTGAGACAGATACATTTCATCCTACATAAACTCCACAGAGTCCTACGAGAACGTGGTCAATTGGAGCTTTTATAGCTCTGGAGACAAAATCCAGAGCCCAGCTTCCCCATTCATCTCGCAGCACCCCGAATGTTTATGCTGGGGGAAACATTTCTCGGACCAAATGTACAGTCAGCAGAGCGTGACACGCTGTGTTTTGATTTCTAAATATATCCTTCACTTCCTGGGGTGAGGAGTACACCGAATCTCGAGGGACTGGAACACTAAGTGCAGACAAAGGGCTGGGAAGGATGCTTAAGCTGAGAACAGCTCTGACACCGAATGCTTCAAGCCAGCTTTGTGCATGCTCAGGCCTAATATGGTCACATGTGACCGGACAGCACGCTTCTCTGTAGAAGTCCACATGCATATCCCTATGTTCAAAAAGCTCGCACATTCATGTTTCACATGTAGAGGCAAGGTTCCAACACATTTTATGCCAAACTCCAAGAGCTGTCAGTCCGTCTCTGCCCACTTTGGACTGACGATGGACAGACAAACGGAGGAATGGTGAACAAAGAGATGAACAGATCTTTCCAGACTGCATAGAATCCCTTGGGCAGGCGAGTGACAGTTGGTGTAGCTTTGCATGTTACAACAGCTTATGAAATCTTTCCTGCAGTATGAAGTTGCTGGGACGAGGTTGACACCTTCATGTATGATTGCAGACACAGGACTGCAATGTCCATGAAGGGCATCCGGTGTGAAGCTGCTGAGTACTGCTACTGCCCCCTGCTGTCTGTCTGCTGCCAGTCTCCCCTGTTTTCTAGCAAGAAGCGGTTGGGAGGCAGGAGCAGAAAATCTGTCCTTTGCAGCAACTTCGCTCGGCTGATGTAATTTTATAGACAGATCCGACACTTCGGGTCTTCCTGGTAAGACCCAGGCGGCATCAGAGTGGCGGTGTTTTTTCAACAACTGTCTGCTTCGTTGCATCTACAGAGGGGAAACTCCTGGCTGATGACGCACTCATGATCCCGGAGAGGTATTTGAATAATTAATGATGGAATAATAAAAAGAGAGAGAGAGTCCACCTTAAGGTTCAGATGGCATCTGCATCGCTCCCAGGGAGTGTGCATGGAGCCTGTGTGGCACGGTGCTGTCTGGCAGATGGCACGGCTAGGCTCTGGCCCGCAGCCAGAATACAGCAGGTGTGCTGAGAGAAAAACATGGCCATCAAGTAGAGAGACAGATAAACAGAGGGGGGAAAGAAGAAAATGTTGACTAGATTCTGTTTTCTCCCCTTTTGACATGCGCAGCTAAAATATGGTTTCCCGAAGAAAATGGGAAAAAGTGTTATCTTCAAGATGGGCAGAGCAGGAAAACGCCTCGTACGCAGTGAGCTGTGGTCAGTTGACATCCCACTTGAGACACAGGATGGTTACTACTGATCACCAAGGGATGCAGGAAGTTGATGTTTCAGGTACCAGGCGTGCAAAACTACAAATCACAACCGGTGAGCGTCACGTCTGCAAAGCACTCAACTGCAGGCTGCCTGTCCCACGAGTCAGGCTAGATAATTGTTGATTTTCTGGTTCAAATAAAAGCAATCACATCATGGTTTACAGTTTTCTGTTCAAATAACATGAAACTGTTTGTTTTTTTTAAACTCAAGGGTATCACACCGTGAGAATGTCCTGCCATCATCTCAGCTGCCGAACATTTGATAAATTGATACTCAACCAACTGACATAAAGTTGGGTAAGAAATGTGTCAGTGGACTGCACAATAAAACACGGCTACTGTTCACCAGCTTTAAATTTTAAATCCTGCAATTCTTTAAAATTCGGTGAACCTGAATTCAACGTGTACAAAGCCCAATACCCCCAGGCTGTGGATTGTAGAACAAGGACGAGTCGGACGCCTGACTCCTTCCTCAAGCTGTTTTGATTGGATAGTCCTTCTCTTTACCTCCAAATGTCCAGCGTCACTCCTGCAGTTTAGTTCGCATTAACTCTTCATGGTTACCTTCTGGAACTGAAGGCTTTTCATGCCGGGAGGTCTTCTACTATTTCTATGTCAATTCGTAGCCAGCCTAGAAACACTTTGACAGACGACAAGTCGAATTAAGTCTTTACGTAACAGTCTACGTTTGACCTCGCCCCATTCTGCGTCCTGCAGCGGGGACGCAGAATGGGGCGTCACCCCACCTGCCCAAAACAACCAAACTGAGAGTTGCACATTTTTGAAAACGAATATGCATGGCTAAAACGTTATTTCCGAGTAGATGGCGTTTTGAAACCCGATGCCCAGCTTGTGTTTGTGATTCATCAGCAACCTTAGGCCTAGATCTAGCCCCAGCACCAGCCTGGTAATGTCCCAAAAACAAATGAACCATCATTTCTTCCCAGTAATAGAGACAAGCCTGATATAAGCAGGCAAGGTGAGTGTACAGCATTGAATTAGTAACTCCTCCCGTTCCTCCTGTGTTGTTTTATAACAATCAGATTGTTTATCTGGATAATTCCTGTTTACACATCTACACTGCATCCTAATTTATGACCGTGACTTGTAGATTTTCAACTATTTTATCTCATCTCTTTAACTCTGATTGGCACAGTTAAAACAGCTGAAAGACTTATTTTGTTTTAAACTCTGTAGCATTGCACCAGTAGCAGTGGAAACAGCCTACAGATTTCATCATTAGGAAACTGGACCACATCCAGCAGTTTACTCTACTTTGTGTGGAGTCAGTCTCAAACTGAGGTAATGGATTTGATCCTGGTGTAAAGCCATGTTCCATACTTTTTGTTGTTGAATTGCTTGAACTGGGTTAAACGTGACATTCTTTGTTGGCTGATTGTGTTTGCTAAAATAAAAGAAGGATTGCCCAATACTTGGTCAGACTAAAGGCTGACTGATGTGCTGAAGCACAGGCAAGCCTCTCACTTTTACTCAAATGCCATCTGCCTTAAGTCAGGATTAGAGGTTGCCTTCAGAAGTGTGAGCTCTCACACCATAAGTGTTCTTCTGTCCGCTTTAATGAAGGGAAATTATAGACAAAGCTTGCTAGAGCCTTCTAGTCTGTGCTCACACAGTGCCAAGAAGGAGCGCCATCAGCAATGACCTCAGAGGGCAAATGTGGGGAAAAAAGAGCAATGTACCATTCAGCAGTGACAAGATCTACGTCATGTTTAAAGCTGCAGCTTGAAAAGTTGCATGTGAATGAACCACAAGGCCTCTAGAACAATGTCCCCTGGACCAAAGTAGTACGATGGGTTATCATGTCCCCTAAACACAGCCCATCAGCACAGACACCTCACACCAAGAGTCAGGCAGAGTGGGGATCTGGGTTGTTTGCAGCCATTTAGTTGACCAGGAGTCTCTCTATCTAAGAAAGGTATTCTAGAGTCAGTCACCGCTATGTCCCAGTTAGACAAAGGGGTAAGACAAGACCCCAAAGATGGCAACAAATGTTTAGAATATTTACAGGAAAATAAAAGACACAACTCTAGCAATGGCCAATACAAAACCCAGACCACATCCAGATTAAAATGCTGCATCAGTACCTTCAGAGAAGTTCACAATAATGGATCCAAACAAACAGAAAACAATGAGAGGAGCACTGATAGGACAGGATGTCTCTGTAAGAAGCTGATAGTAACAGTTTCTAAAGTATTCTGATAAAATAATTCATCTATGGATTGCCTTTGCCCACTTATCCATTTGGGCTCACGGGTAGGGCTAGTGCTCATCTCCAGTGGTCATTGGGTGAGGGGCGGGGTACAGCCTGGACCGGTCACCAGGGCTCTCACAGGGCAACACAGAGACACACAGGACAAACAACCATGCACGCACACCTCCTTTTGAGGGACCAGTTAACCTAACAGTCATGTTTCTGGACTGTGGGAGGAAGCCGTGGTACCTGGGGAATACTCATGCATGCACAGGGAGAACATGTTAACTCCCTGCAGAAAGACCCCCAGACCCACAGCTGGCAGCGCTGCTGCCTTGCCACTATGCAGGACGATAAAACAATCTCTTTTCCAATTTTATCTTGCCTGTAAATATCATGTAGGTTGATTTTAAGTGAGTTTTTTAAGTCTGGATGATTTATCCAGCAGGTCCTCCTGATCGCCAGAGGGCGGTGCTGAAAGCACTGAATGTTCTCTTCGGCATGAGCAGTTCATACCAACAGAGTCACACCTGTGACGCCGGATGACCACTCATAGGCTTTATAACCTGGTGTCATCCTTGGTTCTGTTCCTTTTTTCTTCTTGCAAGCGGTTCGCTATCTTCCCCGTTGTTTGACGCCAATCTCTCCTGGAGTTGCGGTTTTCCTCCGCCCTCCCAGGGCTGCAACGGGTTCATCTGTTGGAAGTTTTTTTGGAGTTTTCGGAAGGTAAGTAAGCTGTTTGTTGGTGACGGTAGCGTGCACGCCCCCTCTCCCAGCTCACGGCTTCTTGTTACCGTGTTACCTACAGCTTGGGCTGTTTTGATTGAGTGACGGCGCCGTTTGTTAGCTCCTTTTGGTTTATTAGTTTTATACCTGGTGACGGCAGCGTGTTCGCCCCCTCTCCCAGTGTGACTAACTTTATTTACTGAGGCTTGAATAAGGCTAACATTGTTAGTTTCTTTGGTTTATTGTTGTTTTATCTGGTGACGGTAGCGTGTTCGCCCCCTCTCCCAATATCAGCCTCCTTGTGTTTACAGCTTCTCACGTGGCTCTGCTATAATTGGTGACGCCTGCGTTCGCGCCCCCTCTCCCGATTTTAGCTCATTTTCATTTGAGCTAATATTTAATAGGGCTGAGCTTTGTCGACCATCGACATGGATGGCTCCGACAGCTGCATGGATTGTGGGGCTGCCCTCCAGGCAGAGGATGGCCACGACCTGTGCCCTACCTGCCTTGGACATGAACGCCTTGTGGAGGAGCTTTCTGAGAGCTCCTGCATGAATTGTAGTTTTATGCCACATGCAGTGAGGGTGGCTCGGTTGGCCCAGTTGTGCCCCCAGGAGGGCTCTGACCTTCCGCCCTCTGGACAGGTGGATCCCCCCAGGTGTTCTAAGCGCCGTGGTGGGACCGCGGTCCCAGCACCCCCCCATCCCCCTCGGAGGAGACGGGCCAAACTTGACCAGGGCCAGGCCAGAAGGGTGGAGCAGTTGTCGGCGGAGTTGGCAGAGATGAAGTCTTTGTTGCAGACACGTCAGTCTGATGCCTCTCTTCCAGTGGCTGGGCTCTCTTCCCCACCCATGCCTGAACTAGTTGTGGAGGAGGACTTCATATCTCTGGGTGCCTCTGCTTCTCATTTTAGAGATGAGGAGGAGGCAGGGTCCTCTCAAGCCTCTGACACTGGGTAATTATCATCCCAGAGTGCAGTTGGGGAGGCCGGTGACAGTTCCATGCGGGATGTCATGTCCATGGCCCTGAAGCAGCTGCACAAGGAGATGTCTCTGACTCCAGGAGTGCCTTTTTCAGGCACGGACGGGCTCCTACTCCCTTTTCTGTATCTCCATCAGAGGAATACCTTAAGGAGTTGCACGCTTGTTGGCGGAACCCGAGAGTGTTATCACGGCTCTCCTCAGACGGTCGGGTGATAGATGCCATGCATGAGTCGATGAAGGCCGGCCTGGACCGTATGCCAGCAGTTGAACCCACTGTCGCTTAACTGATTGTGTCACCAGATGAAGCCCTGATGCCACCTGGCCAGCCGTCTGACATTTTTCCCATCAGCAGCTGAATTTCTGGGCTGCTCACACTATGGATCCATGGGTGGTTGCCACCTTAACCCATGGCTACAGGCTTCAGTTCCGACGGCAGCACCCTCTCTCACACCGGGTCAAAATTACTCTTATCACCGACCCGGTGAAATCTATAGCACCAGACCAGGGGCTTTCCGCCCTCCTAGTCAAGGGAGCAATCGAGGCTGTGGATCTTCTGCGGCAACCCAGAGGCTTCTATTTAACGTACTTCCTCGTGGCAAAAAAGCCCCATTTTAGATCTAAGGGGACTCAATCAGTACCTGAAAGTCCTTCCCTTCCACATGCTCACCACAGCAGAGGTCCTTCAGACTGTTGTGGCAGGGGATTGGTTTACGTCAATAGATCTGACAGACGCCTACTTTCATGTGCCTAATGCGGCAGGACATCGCTGCTTTCTCAGGTTTGCTTATCGGGGTCGCCATTGGCAATTCCGGGTGCTCCTATTCGGGCTCTCCCTTTCCCCGAGGGTGTTTACTCGATGCGTGAAAGCGGCCCTCTCTCCTCTGCAGGCCTCCGGAGTCAAGAGTCTGCCACACCTGGACGACTGGCTTCTTTGTGCTCCCTCTCAGGTAGCTGCCTCTCGGGATACGTCCCGGCTTCTTCTTCAGGTGTCACGGTTGGGCCTCAAAGTCAACCTTGCAAAGAGTTGTCTGGTTCCATCTCAGACAACCACCTTTCTTGGGCTGCATCTGGACTCCACTACCATGAAGGCCCGACCATCTGTTCACAGGGTGGACGACATACTCCAGCTTGTCGGTCGATTCAGGCTGGCCAGGCAGTTTCCTTACAGCATCTTCCTGCAAATGCTGGGCAAACTGACATCAGTCACTCGTGTCGTGCCCTTGGGTTTGCTCCTTCTGCGTCCTTTGCAGCAGTGGCTCAACAGCTTTCGCCTAGACATTGGGCTGCACAGGCGTCGCAGGCTCATGGTGACGAGGATGTGCCTTCGTGCCCTATCTCCTTGGCGAGACAGGACCCTTTTGTCCAGTGGCGTTCCAATGGGGTTAGTGGTGTGTCGAAGGGAAGTGGTCACCACGGATGCCAGCCCCATGGGCTGGGGAGCCGTGTGGCAACACAGAGTGGTTTGGGGTCTCTGGGGTCCAAGGGAGCGCACCCAGCACATAAACGTGCTGGAGCTGCGGGCTGTGCATATGGCCCTCAGGTGCCTTCTGCCCCACCTAGAGGGAAGGCATGTGTGGTTCGGACGGACAACACCTCTGTTGTTTACCATATCAACCACCAGGGAGGTACCAGGTCGGCACACCTCCTGAAGGTGTCAAGGGATCTCCTGGAATGGCCGTTTCCCCGTCTGTCCACCCTGCGCGCAGCATATCTACCATGGCGGCAGAACCAGGTTGCAGACCCTCTATCCCGCCAGGCACCTGCTCTGGGAGAGTGATGTCTTGACCACAAAGGAGTGCACATGATCTGGAACCTCTTTGGCGAGGCAGAGGTAGATCTGTTCGCCACAGAGGAGTCGACCCATTGTCCCCTATGGTATTCCCTGACAGGGGTGGCGGGTGCACTGGGCCAGGATGCGCTGGCTCATCCATGGCCACGGGTTCTCCTGCATGCCTTTCCACCCCTCTCGCTGATTTGGCCTACTCTACGGAGGGTTCTCGAGGAAGACCACAGGGTTTTGCTGGTAGCTCCGTTCTGGTCAGCACGCACGTGGTTCCCGCTGCTTTGGCGTCTTCCAACAAGGAGTAATCTGCTGTCTCAGTCGGGGGGACAGATATGGCACCCCAACCCTCAACGTCTCCAGCTGTGCGCATGCCCCTTGGGAGGCTGACTGGGTGTTCAGATCCTGTCAGACACACCATATTGAGTGCTAGGGCGCCCTCCACTAGGCTGCAGTATGATAACAGATGGCGTCTCTTTTCTCAGTGGTGCTCTGCCCGCGATGAGAATCCGGTTACCTGCTCGGTGCCCACTATTCTGGAGTTCCTCCAGTCTCTTCTTGATAAGGGCCGTTCTCCTTCGACCCTTAAGGTGTACATTGCAGCAATCTCATGTTGTCACCTACCTGTCGACGACCGTACAGTGGGGCGCCATGATCTGGTCTCTCTTTTTCTGCGCGGTGCTCGTAGGTTACGCCCGCTGCCAGCTCCACGAGTGCTCGATTGGGATCTACCATTGGTTCTGGCGACTCTGTGCCACCCTCTATTTGAGCCATTGGCACAAGCAGACCTTAAGTGGCTTTCCTGCAAGACTGCTTTTCTGTCGTCTCAGCTAACATGGTCAGTGAGCTGCATGCTCTTTCTGTCAGCCCTACCTGTATCAGGTGGGCTCCAGATGGTTCTGGTGTTACCCTGTGGCTTAACACTGCATTTGTGCCTAAGGTGTTGTCTCCTTTTCACCGTAACCAACCATTGCGGTTGGCTCGGTTTCAGCCTCAGTCAGGTGCAACTGAGGATGCGTCTGAGTTGTTGTGCCCAGTAAGGGCATTGGAGGCATACATTGTGGCCACTGCGAATCGAAGATGCTCGGACCAGCTTGTCCTATGCTATGGGGGCCCTCTTTCCAAGCAGCATCTGTCCCATTGGATTGTGAGTGTCATCTGCCACGCATACGCGGCAGGTCGCTGCTCCCTGCCAGTCAGCGTGAGGGCACATTCCACCATGAGCGTCTCTGCTTCCTGGGCGGCTTTGAGAAGGGTCCCTCTGGAAGCAATATGTGCTGCTGCATCATGGGCTTTCCCAACCACCTTCATGAGGTTCTACAATGTCAATGTGGCTGCCCCTCATCCACTGGGTCAGGTCCTTTTACAAGGTTCTGCTGGGCCCTCTCAGTGAGGTATGTGCTCAGGATTCCTTGTGACATAGTTGGCATTAGTCATTCAGTGCTTTCAGCACCGACCCTCTGGCGGTCAGGAGGGATGAAATAGAACAAAAGTTACGTATGTAACTACGGTTCTATGAATCCCGGATGACCGCCAGAGCTTCTCTATCACTCAGAATCCTTGCTTCTGCGAGAAGATTCTGTAGGAACAGAGCCAAGGACGACACCAGACTATATAGCCTCTCAGTGGTCATCCGGTGTCACAGGTGTGACTCTGTTGGTATAATTGCTCGAATTGCGCATGCCCGAAGGGAACATTCAGTGCTTTCAGCACTGCCTTCTGGCGGTCATCCGGGATTCATAGAACCGTAGTTACATACGTAACTTTCGTTTTAAGGCTAAACAAACTGAGGAAAAAAAAATATCTGACAGGTACAAGAACTTCATAGACAAAAAGTCAACAGCCACCCATGTCTAAAGAACAAGCTCGAAAGCCCTCTGAAAGTCTGAAGAAATATCACAGAAAAACCACAAACATTATGTTTCATATTTTATATTAAGCACATCCACATATACTCACGATGGCACGGGCCTCTGCGATGAAAAAAAGTTCAGTGAGAGCTCTGTGAAGAGGCAGCAGCACTGATATACTGGTGGGGTCCTGGCTCAGGTTGTTTTCCATGGACATAAAGAGCTGCCACAGAGGTCGCAGCAGCGTTAGCTCACAGGCTCTGCACAACAAACACCAGTGAAAAAAACACAGTAAGATTTAAGCAGACAGCAGAGATGAGAAAAAAAAAAAAGAGAGTTCATGTTTGCACGACGGGTATGGACAGTTTGTCCTGTGGAAGTAAAGCCTGGGGAAACTGAAATTCTCCACATCGAGTGCTGGGCTTTTGAGGCCTAATGGAAAAGGGCCAAATGATACGAGGTAGAGTAGTCTTGTATAACATTATACAACTTGTATAACATTGTTATACAAGTTAGGACCGGAGTCACAGCACCGATGCTCTTTACAGGAAGGGTCAGAGCAGACTCTACATGCTGAGGAGGCTGAGGTCTTCTGGAGAGCAAGGGGTGCTCTGAAGACCTTCTCTGACTCTGTGGTGGCATCAGCCATCTTCCATGGTGTGGTTTATAGGAGCAGCAGCTTATCTACACTCTTCTTCTAAGTCTTTGTTCTTATTTTCTTACCCTTTGCATAAAATCTGCATGCTCCATTTGCCTATCACTTTGCTTCTGGTACACCTGAATTAATAAACTGTGGGACAATATTTCTCTTGTATTCTCAATACTAGTTATATGAACAACACAGTGACAAAAAAAAGTTGTCTTTAAAACAGCCCAAAAGCCAGCTCTTTTTTCAAAATAAAACACTTGGTACTGAACAGAAGAGATGGATGGCAGCAGACCTTTAGGTGGCAAAGTGTTGAGGGTCTCATATTTCCCACTGAACATAGTTCTTCAACAAATAATTAGAAGTTATGTTTTAGCAGAAATTAAATCATGGCAGTTGTTACTACGCCACGTTTCACTGTGAAGATGTAATAAAACATGCATAACATGATACTGCTTTAATCTAAAACTTAGCAGTAACAGCCAATACATGCTAATGCAGCAAAAATAACCAAATCTAATAATCATGACAGAAAAAATGGCGTTACATGTTTTCCAAAAACACGCCTATTGCATTGAATACTATACCTTTTTCTCCTTCTGCTCTTTATAAAGTAACGCTGGGAGTTTGGTTAATTAGCTGGTTAGTTAGTCAGGCTAACTAGCCTGCAGACATGCTGCTCGTAACTTGCTGACTCTGCTTCCAAACAGCTTTACTTTAGTGGCGTGATGGGTTGGTTTAAATTTCTAGTTAAAGCTTATCAATGTTTTTCCAAATCGGAAACATAATTAAACAATATTTCTTTTGTAAACGAGGGGTAAAATGTTGTATTCTTTCAGCCAGCTGACCAGCAGTGTGCTGGGGAGTAGGGACACGGCTCCACAACTCTAAATTCAATCCAGCCAAGGAAAGCTCTGGCACTTTCTCAAGTATCTCATCAAAAGCTCTTTAAGCCCTGGTGACAGACTGACAAAAGTAAAACTAGGCACTCTGTGTGAACTCTAACTTTGTGATCTATGTGATCTGCTCACAGGTGACTCTGCACATATGCAAATTGTTGAACACACAGTAAATCTAATCTCTGTGGCAGCAACTTATCAAGGTTTGCTCTATGGAAAGCATGTGTTCAGGTGAACATCATCTACTACTGAAGAAGGTGTTAGAATCAACCTTACTCTGATCCAATTCCATTTCTGTGTATAAAGTTAACAACAGAAGCCAAATATTTAAAACACCTTTTTCCTGAAAACCAACATCTGTTTGATGGGTCACTGTGGGAGCAAAGCTGGACTTACGTCTCACACTGATACTGCAGGAGACGGAGCAACAAGTGGATGGCTTTAAGTCGCTGGCCACCAGTCTGGCGACAGGCCACGCCCACTTGCCACTCCCAGATGTCAGCCACAGGCAGATGGCTGAGCACTCCAGCGTCAGCCAACATCTGTTTGAGTATCTCAAAACCTGAAGAGAGACAAGTGAAAAGAGACATGTGGCTAAAGGATGATTACATTTTAAATGTAGTTTAACTAAGTTAATCCTCAGAGTAAATTACCTGTCTGGAAACGCCCCCTGTGGCCTCCTGTCACAGTGAACTTGTATCCCCACTCGGTGTTACTCATGTCTGACATAAACCTGTAGTATAAGGTATCACCTGAAAGAAAAGCAGAAGCCTTGTCAAAAAGCATGATTAAAGAAAGGAGTGCCAAAGTCACAGTTCAAGCGAGCTGAAAACTAAAGCGAAATGATTGTCCTCACCAGGGATTTCAAAGTCAGACCACTTCTGAGGAGATCCGCTGAAGTTGTGGACGTCCTGGAGGAAGTCGCTGCTGCTGGACATGATGAGCTCATCGCAGCCTTCCTCCGTGTAGCAGCGGGAGTCAAATTTTACAGACAGGTAGATGGCTCCAGGGATGTGCACCTTGTCCTGAAGAGTTAAACGACCATTATGACTATTATTTATCAAAGCTGAAAAGAGGCAGAAATGCCTTAAAGTTGATGTGTGTAAAGCGTGTGTATTTCAGTGACAACATCAGTGGGGGAGTAAGATTACTGGTTCAATTCTAAGGGGTTCAGATCAGATCCGTCTGCTGACCAGTCAGGCAGACAGTAACATAGTGCTGACTGGAGCAGCTTTTGGTAACTTTGGGGATATGTTCAGGAAAATGAAATCAGAATTTCCTTTCAGCTAAGGGAAGAATGGTAGACAGCTGCTCTGATTTTGGACTTCAGAAAACATAGTGGACTAATATACCAGCACATGACATTGGTCCATCACGTCATCACAAACTGGAAATTTCCCACTGGACCTCAAGGAACTTGGATCTCCCAGTTCTCTTTCTCCTTAGCCCAATTAAGTTGTATTTGATGTTGTGTCTGGTTCAGGAGTAGCTGAACAAAATGAGTGGGACAGCTGTGCCACATGTCCCAGGTTTGTTTGTATGTGGCTCTAAGTTCTTGTACATGTTGCTTGTGCACATTCTTCCTTCCACTCAACTTTCCATTAAAATGCTTGGATACAGTTGAACAGTTGTCCTCTATGGTAATGATGTTTTGTGGCTTACCTCATGAATAGTTTGCCCATGTTATGGCCATTACATAGCATTCTTAAATACTTTTTAACCATCTTGTGGAAAATTTGAATATACGAATGTACGGTTTTCATTAGCTGTAAACCAGCAACTAAATGACCAGAAAATAAGCAGTTAAAATGTATGTGTGTGATGAATCTATAAAGCATGACTCACTTTTCGAACTGAATAGATTAAATTTTCAACAATGTGAGTCTATTAAGAAGTACCGTTTCTTCGTTTTCTGCTGTTAATCATGGTTAGCTGCACAGTGTAGAGTCTGTGTAGTTCACATGTTCCACTGATGGGAACCAAAAGGTTCAACTTACCTCAAAGTTGGTGTTGTTGTCATATGGGTGTTTAGACTCTCTGACTTGCACAGCCATACCCGGCTCCTCCATGAACTGACAAGCTGTCAGAGACAGACTGGACAGCATGCTCTGGCTGCAGCCCTTCAGCACCCTCTGCAGAATCTGCTCATTAACAATATGGGATCACAAATATTTTTATAGCAGTTAAGCGCCAAACTTGAGCTTTCCTCTCATCGCATTCAAACTCCTCTTTACTTCTCTTATCACCTTCTCCCAGAGGGGCCTTTCTTCCAGCTGCATCAGCATGTCCAAGATGTAAGCCATGTGTGAAGCCCCGTTCAGCTCCAGGACCTCCTCGGTCAGCGGCGCCTCCGTGGGCCACTCGGCCAGCAGCAAAGCCAGGACGTGGCGAGCGTAAAGCGTGGCGATGGCTTGGTTGACCTTCACCAGGTACTGACGGACGGCCCGGTTGCTGCGCACGTCCAGCTCCTTGTGCAGCAGAGCTGAGCTTTTGGAGCGCCTCTGTTTGGCGTAGCTGAGCTGCAAGTCGCTCTCTGAATTGGTGATGAGCTTTTGGGCCACTACATTGATTTCTTCTGTTGCCTTTTCACAGTGACTGGGTTTAGACTGTAGGAAGGTAGGAGGGAGGGGGGTCATGATAAGGACACAGAATAACTAAGAATAGAACATTGCCTGTTAATTTAAATTGATTTAAAAAGGGACATTTGAGTAAAAAAAGAAAAAAACTTCTTCAAAGCCATCACATCATCACTGCTTCAGGGCGCATTTCAATCAACTAACCATGCAAGAAATCACGATCATGTCAGTGTCCACAGCTTTGGTGTTCCTCTCCTCGGAGCGAGGTCGCCTCGACGGCTGCCACTTCTTAGCAAGAGTCCTGATCGTCTCGTCTGTTTTAATCTCTTCTCCGTCAAACCTGGAAATGCATTTTAAGTAATGACAAAACACTGGATGGTAAATATAAACTCTGCCTCTTTTCCATATTTCAATGGATTAGGACTTAGGTGACTGAGATGGAGTGGAACATAATATTGAAGTGGAAGGAAATAGTTTTCTTGCCTCGTGAGACTTTCAAGGTTTCACTCGCAGATCAGTCTGGCTACTTTCCATTAAAGAAAATTTGGAGCAGTTCACCAAACGAACGTCCAATCAGCGTTGGCTTTGAGGCGGGTTGAGGTGTGACGCAACGAGAAGCGCGACAGTTCAGTCTAAAGAACATGGCAGCTTCAGCCGATGAAACTAGCGTTAGCGTGGCTATCAAGCAAGTTTTATCGGAATTACAGAGTATTTCTTCACTGAAAGAAGAGCAAAACACTGTTCTGGAGGCTTTTCTCAGAGCAAAATATGTTTTTGCTCTTCTCCCAACTGGTTTCGGCAAGAGCTTGTGGTTGTGTTTTCGTCGTCGCTGTTAGTACGTCATATGCTTCATTGATCTGATTGGTTTATTTGGCCCGTCTATCACCAACATAGGCCAATCAGCTAACCAGTATTTTCACCCCTTCCCAAAATTACTTCAACGGAAGCTTTCCAGATGGATATGCAGAGCAAATCCATCTGGCGGAGTCAGGTTAATAGTTTAACAATTCAATAGGAATCTGGAAATGTGCCATATAAGTTTCCTGTGTTCCCCACATGGATTGTGGCAAACAGAAAACAGCTTCCTTTAGACGATTACAAAGCCGGGCTTCTATCACCTGGAGAACATCTCCAGGATTAAAGGACTGATGTCTCAGCAGGATCTAGAAAAACTTATCCATGCGTTTATTTTTAGTCAAATTGATTACTGCAACGGTGTTTTCACAGGCCTGCCTAAAAAGTCGATCAGTCAACTGCAGCTGATCCAGAACACTGCTGTCCGCGTCCTCACTAAGACTAAGAAAGTAGAGCACATAACGCCAGTTCTAAAGTCCTTCCACTGGCTCCCTGTATCTCAGAGAATAGACTTTAAAATACTTTTGTTAGTCTATAAATCCCTGAATGGCTTAGCACCTAAATACATCACAGACTTGTTATCAGTGCATCAACCCTCCAGACCACTCAGGTCTTCTGGCTCCAGCCTGCTCTGCAGAACCAGAACCAAACATGGAGAAGCAGCATTTAGTTCCTATGCTTCACTGATCTGGAGCAAACTTCCAGAAAACTGTAAAAGTGCCTAAACAGAACAGCTGGATTTATACTGAGATCAACTTCACACAGTTGGACTCTGTTTACAAATTAGGCAACTTCTAAAAGCAAATGGTTGTACAGACTTTATTTGGGTGCATCAGAGTAAAACGGTCTGAATACAGGTGCATGCCAAGCTCTCGCAGTTTTTACTTGCTTTACTTCACAGTTATGTTCCATTTTGTGTTGGTCTATGACATTAAATTCAATAAAAAAATTGAAGTTTGTCATTGTAATGTGAAAAGAATGTGAAGAAAGTTCAAGGGTTTGCTAGCTTTTATAACAACACTGTATGTATAAAATAATCTAAGTAAATATCATAATCATGCTGACCTCTTCTGCACTTCTAGGAAGAAGGAGTCCGTCATCTTCATCTGCAGCTCATACATTGCTCGCAGAATTGGCAGGGGAGCATTTAAGGCATCATGGGTGATCTGCAATAAAAAACATACCAGAAACCAAAACACTAGGATAAGAACCTTATGCGTTTCTAAATTTTGCTGCATATCTTTCCAGGTGTGTGGTTCATCACCAGGAAACACATCTTTGTCTCCTCATCAAGACCTTCCAAGGGGTCGGGCCTGTTGGTGTCAATGTCGTCGACGCCGCAGCTGGAGTGGTCCGAGTCGTGCTCCTTCTCCTGCTCTCTTTGGTCTCGCTCGGGGTCTTGGGACATGGAGTGAATCTCCCTCTTGGAGGAGTACAGCATGATGGAGAGGATCTCGAGGTCTCGCAGCAGCCACAGTTTGCTGAACCCAGTCCCCTTGCTGCCCTTCCTGACCAGCAGCTGGGTCAGCCCCGACTGCTGGATGGCCTCGTGCGCGTGCTCCACGCCATGCTTCTGCACAGGAGAGCAAAGTGCACTGAGAAGAATGCTACGTTCAGGTGGCAGGAACGGAACTGCGTGTGGATTCCTGGAGTGGCTACCTTCAGTGTGTTGTAGAGACCTTTAAGGGCCAGTGATAGTACCCAGGAGGCCTCTACAGCATCAGGAAAGCCATTATCCTGGTTTGCCTGTAATAGGTGGCTGATGATGGAGGTGAAATTGTTCAGGTAGCGACTCAGAAGAGTCTTCTGGCAGCTCTGGCTCCCTGGCTGTGCTGGGAGACTGATTGTGGTGGAATCCTGACACTGGATAAGTTGGTAATCCTTCACTGTGAAAACAACAACCCACAAACCCAGACAGATTAATGACATGTTTAATCCCAACGCCGCCAACATCATCTGTTAGGACTGGACTAACCTGTTTTCCTCTTGCGTGTCTTGACATCTACCACTGCAGCATGGTTCTTCTCCGTGAAGTGTTTCAGCAAGATCATGTTGTGCTGTTCGTTGGCGTTGTCAATGAACACCGTCTGGGTGCCCACACACAGCACCTGAAAACAACACAGCGGGTTACCTTCACACAAGCCCATGGGCCGGCTGCAGCGGGAGGGACTGGAAGCCACATACCTCAGGGAAGCCCACCAGCACCAGCAGGGTGAAAAGGTTGGTCCGTTTCAGGGTGTGTGGCAGCTGCTGGATGCAGTGGTCAGTGAAGGCAGCGATGACTACGCTCCACTCGGGGCAGGTGTTCAGAGTGTGCAAAATGTCCGCCACCGTGCACGCCCAATCCAGACCGATACGGCTGCAAAACAACAGCTCTGCATGAATCTGCAAACGGCCGCTTTAATAACACTGTTGAGGTGTACAATCAGTTACTGGTTGTCCACATTAGAAAAAATATGAGCCCTGACAAAGCTGAACAATATTGCTCTGTACAAAGGGACGGCCACACGCTGCAGTCCAGCTATATTCTGGCCCATAAGCTGATTCCAATGACCCGCTATCATTCTGTGTCAAGTGAATCGCTGAACTGGTCACAGTTCCTCTGATAAAGGACTCCGATAGACATACTTGATCAGTTTGATGACTTCTTGGCAAACATTGGACAACATCAGACCAGAATAGGCTTTAGAGATGCAGTCGGTCCAAACACAACTAATTATCTCACTGGTAATTACAGTTTGTGGCTTGATTAAAAGTTTAATACCAGACACCTACCTACAGCTTGGACTGTAAATTACATCCTCCATTTGGCTAGATTAAAAAAACTATTCAGAAAGATCAAATATCAATATTACTGGAAATAATCTGCCTCCTGTCACTTTTTGTTATACTGGGTGAAATGTTCCTTCCATCCTGAGAGTAGTCAATACCTTATGTATTCAGAAAAGGGAGGGAAAATTAGATCTCTGTGAGAGCTGCAGGCTGATTGGTCACTGGACCAATCAGCCAATCACACTCCAATCACACTCCCAATCACACTCCCTCTGTCCCTTAAGTTCTGGGGAGATCACCTCATCTACCACATGCCAATCACTGTGACGCGCTCGTGTTCCTTGTTAGTCTCGCTATGCATGCGCACTTCTAGTGTTTATGTATCCGGTTAGCTTTGGTGTTAGCCATTCATTGTAGCTCCGCTGCTCTCACCATATACTTTGGAGGAAAAATGGCAGAGAGGCGAGAGAAGCAAACCGTGTACACGTTTATGAAAAGAAGAGGAAGACCTCAATAGAAAGAAATAAGACCAGAACGGATTTGGGAGATTTTTCCACTCAGTCCCCCTGAAGAGCGAATGAGCAGGTAAGATGGCCCTGTGCATGTGCAGTTATTCACATAGGGACAAAGCTAGATTTCTGGAGAAATTGCAGACTACCTTTAAATGGCATTTTGTGCATTTAAAATGCTGTAAAACCAAAAGCATTTGTTAAAAGTGTAGGGACTTGTTTTATAAACATTGAAGTCTCCTCTTTAGATGTATTTAGGGAAGAAAAAAAAAAAACATGACTGTTTCTGACCTTCTTTTAAAGCCTGATAAAATAGGTGCGGCTCTGTTTGGCCCAAAAAGGTTTAAAAATTAACTTGATGTTTCTGGTTTACGTGTGTCCACCATCTACCTGTCTAAACAGACAGCCCCAAGGCTGAAAAGCAGCTGGGTGGTCTTCCAGCCCTGAGTCTCTGAACAAGCGGGGTCCCCTTGTGTCAGCAGCTCATATTTGTCTGCCAGCGCCTCTGTGATGGCGGCGTCGGCTTCCGTCGGAGTGATGCGGAGTAGCAGCTGACCCAGGAGTCCGAGGGAGAGGTGGTAGGCCTCGTTCAGAGAGCCAGCGTTGGAGATCACTGCTCTGAAAAGGTGCGGCAGGATGGAGCTCAGGCTGGACAGACTGAGGGTGCTGCCCTGAGGACACATGAGAGGAAATTCAAACATTAGGCTTTAATAAAAAGCTAAAATAATTAAGAATTAACAAATGGTACACAAAATAAAATGTTCAGTAGTTCAAAAGGTTATTTTTAGCGTGATTCTTTTTAATGATCTTTTTAAAGGCCAACCAAGAGGTTCATTCCTATTTCTGTGCCTTTAAACACAAGAGGAAAAGATCAAACTATTCCCCCCCCCCCCCACATATTGGTTGGATACAAAGCTTCACATACTGGCTTGGCTGAAGGGAGCATTGCTGCCAGCAGTCCTACGATCCTCTCTCTGGAGCACTCAGAAAACACGTGCTCCTGCAGGGGAACTTGTGGCAGCCTCTCATCGGTCTCCTTGACAACATTGGATGCTGGGGAGTTGAGTGCTCCTGGTCCTGATTCTGGGGCTGGAGAGTAGTGTAAGAAAGAAAAAGGAGTTCCTCAGAATGACTAATGAACAAACTGTGCAGTGATCAGCCCTTTATAGGGAACCTAAGCACCTACGTCGAACTACAGGAGAAAGCGGGTCCTCACTGGACACAGAGGGAGTCTGGCTGAGACTACCTGAGTCTAGGGTGTCCTGAGCAACCAGCTCCTTTTTGTCTCCCTTGACAGAGCTTGGGGGTATGGATAGGTCAGGAGGAGAACTCAGCTCCCCCGCCTTTTGGTCCTTAAGCTGTGGAGGAAAATGTTTGACAAGACGCTGACTGACAAACTAGCACATTATTTTAATCTTCAATTAGCCATGTGCCAACAGTGTATTCCTGACCTGGTCCTTGGGAGATGATGGAGAGCAGATTGCTGCAGTGCTGCCAGGAAGTGAAGAGGTGTCTGTGGCTGAACTCAGCTCCTGGGAGGTCTGAGGAGATGCCGGACCCATCTCACTCTCAGACACTGATTCAGTGGAGGACAGCAGAGCAAGCAGGTTTGAAGAGCGCAGAGCTTTGTGTAGGACAGAGAGATGAGAACAAACATTTATTTATGCAGCGAAATGTGAAGGTTTGTTAAAAAAAACCTTTCTTCTTTTGCTAAATGTTTTTTAATCCATCATAGGTGCTTAAAATCTTTATTTCTCTTTGTACTCTCTATCCTGTCATTTCCTTCCACCCATTCTTTATATTCCTTTCATTTTCTCCCCTTCTACTTTTCTTCATTCCCTCTCTCCTTTTCTCATCCTTCCTTCGGTTTTCTTTCCCTTCCTCCTCCTTTGCCCTTCCTTCTTTTCTGCCCTCACTTCTCCCCCTCCATTCCTCCCACTTTCCTCCTTTTCCTCCAATGCATTTTGCTTCCTTTCACTCTTTCCTCGCGTTCTCTTTTCTTCCATTCCTTCCTTTTCCTCCCTCCTCCCCATTTTGTTTCAGTGTTTCTGTTCCAACATCACCAAAATGTGATGCAACCTGTTGCGGGAGACTGTTGGGATAATGATAGAGGATGTTTTCTCCAACCTGACCACTAGAGGTCTGTAGTCTATGAACTGGACAGTCTGACTGAGACCTACCTTTGCCAGTCTGGCCTTTGAGCAAGCAGTCAGTGATAAGTTGGGAGCACTGAGCCTGCAGCACTGAAGCCAGCTCCAGGGTTTTGCTGTCTAAACATTCTCCCTCTGCGTGTCTCTCACTGCTCAGCTCAGATGTATACAGGGCCAAAGCGGCGAACAGCAGCCAGGAGTAGTTGTGGATGTAGGGCTGGATGAGGCGGTGACGGTCACTGACTCGTATGGTCACCATGGGGAACACAGTGATGCGATGGGTGGGCAAGTGGCTGAAAATGAGAAGTGTTGAAGGGAAAATGAATAAACCACTACGGTAAGTTGGGAAAGGAGGATTTTAACAGCGTGTACCTGTCAGGATACTTCTTGGCGTTGTAGCAACCAAAGCACAAGTCAAAGTCCTCACAAACGTTGCAGTTGATCCTGCTGCCAACAATGAGGCCCTGACAGTGATCGCAAGCGTATTCCATGTTCACCATTTCATGATCATCCTCGTGGCCTTCAGGTTTGGCTCCACCTGATCGCAGCAAAAACAACCCAGTTAATCTTTAATGCAGGTCTTCCTGGCTGGGTGCTATATAGCTAGAACTCCCCGATATTAAGAAAAAGCATTTGTATGGAACATTGCCTTCAAATTGCAATTACAGTATATTCTTACATTAACCCACATTGTCCTTCCATTATTTCCCTTCATTTCTATGTCTTCCACTACTCAGCTGTAGCACTTGAGCCAATAGAAATATACACCAAGCGTGAGCATTAAGGCCACTTAAAGTCAGTCTAACAGGTCAAAGACATTATTAGCATGAAGAGTGTACATGCATGGCACCTGAAATATAAAATGCTCTAAAATGTTGTATCCCAGCCATCCTTGATCATTGCGACTTTGCGATGCAGAGTGTGTTTCAGTATGTCGTGCAGCTCTAGTTGTAGTGTGACGGATGCGCTCACTGAGAAAGCAGGTCTTGCAGAGGTCCATATCCATGCACTGCAGGCATCTGTAACGGTGCCAAGGTGCCATCCTCTCACAGCCGTCGCAGGAGATCACCACATTCAGCAGGTCACAGTACCGTGCAATGAACATGTGCATCTGAAGGAAAAGTACTTTTACACACACGGTACCACAGATGTATTTTATTTCAGACTGAGACTTTGGTTCCTCGGTTAGGAGACCAGATGAGACTGCCCCCTTTTAATAATAGTTTAACATGTTTTACAGGCTTTAAAATACCTTCCTCCTGTCCTCCATGGATTCCTCTTCATCGATTTTGTCGTACCATTTTTCAAACATGCCGTCCATGCACTCATCCATCCATTCCTGGTTCTTCTTGTAGTCTGCGATTTCATCCTCCTCCGTCCACTGACTGACCAAGAAAACGTCAATTAAGCACCAAGCAGTTGACTACCCACATTTTATGAAGAAAAAAAATGAGCCGCCCCGAGTAGATGGGATTTTTTAACTGGCTGTCAGCAAATGATTACAACTCAAGTTATTTTTGGGTAATTTGGGCTTTAACTAGAGCTCAAGTAGTACTTTTGTAATCACCTATGGGCTAATAGTTTGCACAGCAAAGCATTTGTAGAATGATTTGAAATCACAGATAAAATAATAATGAACATTGTTAAACAAAGGACGACCCGATCACCACTAGCCATACATCAGAAAATTGTTTTCTGGTATACAATCATCCACCAGATCTTCTTTCCTTACACAAAATCAAACATATTTTGCATATGAACTAAGAAATGTAAATAATATATTTGCATCAATAAAAATGTATAGTGTAAACAAAACTCATACTTTTAATTTAATAAGCATAAATAATAGGAATTCCCTACAGTGCAACCAAACACATTTATTTTCTAAAAACAGACTGAATGAAGGAGCCAGAAACATCTCTCCACGATTCATTCACCTGAACATGTCGCTGGGAAGTTTCCTGTCTGTCAAGTCTCTCTTGGTGAATATGGCACAAAGCAATCCCATTGGGTCTTTTTGAGTCATAGTTGATCAGAACCACATTTTCAATCTGTGTAACTTCCTAAAACTGCGCTCATGCCTTCATTGTCTGAGTCTTTTTCTGGAGAGTTGTGTTTAGAACCTCTAGTTCACTGATCACATCTGTAGCAAGACGTCCCAGTACAACACCGCCCTGTTGCAGTCAAACACATAAACCCTCTGTCCTGCTTACAGACTCAGATTAACTTGCAGTCATCTCATCTAGAACCATCCCATATTGACAGAAAACAGCACAGGTAGCAGGTGAGTCCAGTCCATGCTCTGGGACCTAAGGGCCGGATGGACAGGGCCTTAAACTTGTCTTTCACCTTAAAAGACTGCCAAACAAAAAGCACCATGGTCATGTATCCACATCCAGCTAAGTACTTTTCCCACAACACGAGACTGAGCTAGAGCTAGAGCTCGATAATTAACAGCCTGTGCACATGCCTTACCTCTGAGGCTCTCAACAGAACATCCAAAATGATGCTGACGAGGGTTTTCACCTGATGTCGACGTTGCTGCATGACCCTATGAAGTCCTCGCACACCAGTAAATCAGTGCATCATCTCCTGCTCAACACCAGAGACACCCTTGTCTCGTCAATGATAATGAAGAAGTGGAACACAGGTAAGCAGCGGATCTGAGCTGCAATTTTACTTATAACTGATGAACTCATCTAATGCATCTGCTTATTCTAACAACCCTGATATGTGCAGCCCCCTCGTTGCAGATAACCACATACTGAATGACTGATCAGCTTCAGCTTTTTATTTTACAAGCTGCTCACAGTTACTTTGACGATTTTGATGCCCTCTAACGGCCGATCCCAGTAGCGCCAGAAACATCTCAGCCCTAATATTTGAACAGGATAGATCTACAAATGTGTAGTAACTAGGCTGTTTTCTTTTGCAGCAGATGTAACAGCCCCTGTGTGACCCTGAGTTCTCATGCATTTTCCCAGTTTTCAAATCCAATATTGACCAAGGCTGGATCTATACTCTCAGCTTGTGAGGATTTCCCTGTCTTAAAGCATTGAGAGCAGTGAAAACAGAGCATAATCATTAACCTTATTAACAAGCAGCCAGGCTTAGTTCTCGTACCATGCTTGTTGGAACGTCAGTGTCTACACTTTAAGGAATTGTTTTTGCAAAGCTTTAGGGTCAGGTTGATTTGGCGTTGTATATGTTATTATCATGGCAACATCTTCTCTCTCTGTGCCTCCTTCCTGTGTCTCTCCTTCCTCATACAGTGTTTTTACTACTCTGGCTGCCCCCTGGCAGGTCCTCTACTGACTGACAAGGACCTGCTTCACCATGATCTGGAAACACCTACACGGCAGAAGGATAAGGTGAACATTTTAAATTGTATGATTTCAATAAACAGTGGCTGGATAAACTAACATTATAGTTAAAAACCTAAAAGCAACAATAAAGCTATTCCCCTACAGCGAGCATAGTTGTCAGACAGCTTTGTGATCTGTGATCACGTTATATTATTTACAAATGTGCAAAACATAAGTCCGCCATGGCTTTGTTGAGCACCTAAACTGGATCTAGTTTACATACAAAAGGATCAGTTGAAAATCCTGATCTAAAAAAATGTAATTGTGGGCTGTCTGTTAGGAAATGAAAAGCCAAACGATCAATCAAGTGAACCAAGATTTAGGTACAAATCAAATATAAAAAAAATTATACCAATAAATAAATGTAAAAAGCTTTTAATGTTTCAGGAATTAGGATTTTTATCTGTTAGATACTTCAACAAAAATGCATACTTTCCAGATTAATCAGGGCTGTACAGGTGAAAATGGTATCTTCAGTGCATGTGTCGGGCCTTAGGTTAAAGAAAAAAAAAACACACAAGGCTGAGATTACCTGATGGCGATGTCATGAACACTGATGTTCTCCTGGGACATGGTGAGCAGGAGGTCTGGAAGCTTGATGCTCTGGAAGAGAGGAAGGTCCTGCACCTCCCAGTTCATGTCTAGGAGGTGCAGGAAGCAGCTCTGCACACATGACAGTGCTGGGAGCAGAGCTCTGGGGAGCAGAGATCAGGATCAGCACAGTAAACACATTTTAATACTAATCACCACTGACAGCTCTTTTCAATCTGTTATGAGTATAAACAGGCATATAATCGAAGACAACGTCTCACTTCTCGTTGAGACTGCTGAAGCCCTGGACAGCCTCCACCAGCATGAGAACCAGCTGATGGTAAGAACGCCTGACCTCCTCTCCAAGTTCCTGCCCGCTGTCTGATAACTGAGAGAAATAACTGAAAAACAGAGAAAATGACTGATGACGAGTATTAAATGTGCAGGATGTTGACATGCTCCCAGGGTTGGAGGTGACCTACCTGGTGAAGTCTTTCTGACATGCCAGCAGCTCCTGCAGGAACAGGATGCAGTGAGGCTGGAAGAGGTGTGGCTGTCCCAGCGACCGTAAACACTGCTGAATCATCTCCAGCACCTTGCACACACTCAGAGCCTGGGCTTTGTTCAGGGCCAAGGTGTGGAGGATGCTACGCAAAAGAAAGCTGAATCACTTCAACCTTTCAGTCAGTTCCCCGTGGCATTTACAATACCAGCATTATTAAAAGTTTATCACTAACAAATGTATAGTAACAATAAAAACACAGCTGTCTATTGCAGGATTTCACACAATACAGAATTTGAAAAAATGTGTACAATACCATAATACCCCCTATAGCTTATGATTGCCTCCAAAAATCAGGGGCAGAAAAGTGCTGGATCAATAAACGCTTATTAACATTGATTAAGTAATGATTTACAACAAATTAGCTAAATCAATTAGAGAAAGACTACATGGAGTTGTTCTACTATAGCTAAAGTGACCAAGGTGTTTATACCACGGCAGAGCAAGTAACTTTAATGTGTACCTTGCTGTTGTGAGAGCCTGATCCTTCATAAAGTTCAGGATGTGTTTGAGTATTGGGTAGCGCTCTTTGACAGAGGGCGCCATGTTGGACTCGTCAGCAGAGCGGCAGGACAGGAGGCGAAGGCGTGAGCGACTGAACGGAGCTTTACGGGGGAACGTAGACGGCGAGGCGGGCTCCGCCGGCTGGGAGGAGAGGCTCTCCGTGGAGCCTCGGTGGCCTCGCTTGCTGTGCTCAGAAGACGAGGCGTGTGGCAGTTGAGGGCAGGACAGCTGACTCTGCCCATGCCCGGCCTCACTGGCCTCGTCAGGCAATCCAGGCTGCGGTCCCAGAGTGGAGCTGGGCTGGAAGTCTCCTTCTGAGACTGAGCTTGAGCAGAGCAGTGGAGCACAGTTGCCCTGGGTCGCTTTTGAGGAGTCACTACCCTGACACGATTTCCCACATGGAGCAAAACGAAAAAGTAAGAGGCTCTTCTCGATGCACATCTCAGCTGAAAGAGAACAAGGTGGCAAACTATGAGCAGCCCTTCTTTATGAGGCGGATTTGATTATCTGGAGCCCTTACCCAGAGAGTCCATGGTCACCTCTTCCCGACTCCCTTCTTTATCATCATAGATGTTCATTTTGCCAACCAGGTATCTCTGCTTCATCTCCAACTGAGAGGAAAGAGTAGAAGATTTTCCTCTCAAGAAGTGCCACCAGGAGCAGTGACTTAATATAGACACAAATCGTGGGAGTGATGCTCACCATCCATGTTCTGATGCTGTCTGCCAGAATGTAAACTTGCAAAAAGTCTTCACTCAGAAAGGACATGCAGCCTTGATGAACTATTTATACAGAGATGCAAAAGGAGTGACAGATCAGCCAGAATAACAGGCCCCAGTGATCCCTAGAAAGCTCCACATCCAATTACAGCCAGCATTACCGTATGCCTTCAGGGCCTGGTTGAGGGCTGGGGTGTGGTATATCATGGCTGCCCAGATGGCATTCACAGCCTGGTCTGTCTTTGACCCAGCAACAATCTCATTGCTCATCGAGTGCTTTCTGCAAGCCTGTACGAGGGTCCACATCAGTTCTGGTTTATGGTCTGACGGTTCTTGTGAAGGGTTCCAACGTGCAAAGTCCTCCAGGAAGACCAACATCTCATTCAAAGTCGCCGGGTCCTTCTACACGTTGGGGAAAAGAAAGAACAGCAATTTACAAGAAGAGCCTAACAACAGCTGTAACCAGCCAACCATGGAAGAATAAAGTGCTTTCTCTTTTCATTCTGGGGTTTAACAGGGGTAAACATGTACATCGAACCTGAAGGCTACAAACCATAAAAGGGACTCCACACCATGAAAACCTGTGTGAAAATCTAAGCACACCCTTAATTTTTCCATAAGATTTAACAGGAAAAGTAGCAGCCAGATGCTGCAAATCAAATGCACTTCATCATTATTCACAACTGGAAAACAGCTGCCGGTCATTCCTGGAGAGAACACCACAGTAAATGCACCACCAGGTCAGACCGGGCAATGTTGAGGCAACGAGTATTAAACCAAGACCTTCGCCTCAGACTCTACAGGCCTCAGTTAGCACGTTAAAGGGGTCATAACATGCAAAATACAACCCTGAAATACAGTTTGTTGTGTGTTTGGGGCCCCTGGAAGTACTGGTAAGTTCCAAAGTGTCGTTTAGATCTCTTTAGATTCTTTTTGGGTCATATTTTTCAAGATTTGTCTGTTTTCTGTTACATTTTCTTCGCTGTTACGTCACAGCCGTTTTTTGCAAATAGTAGGCGCCCCACGTCTTGCGCCAGGTTTAGTTGTCGCTGCGATGTTGTATTCCAAAGTGAAGGAAGACAAGTCTAAATGTACGTTTGTTGGGTGTATTAACCCACACGAGTATCTCCACTGGGTCCCATTATCAGGACCTTGTCAGTGTCTGGTCAAACGTTATTTTTCGTGGGAATGTGCCCGCATCAGAGGGGAAAGACCTTCTCGTTTGCATAAAGCACTTCAAGGATCAATGCTTCAGTAAATTTATCCAGTAATGAAGGGTTCCGAAGACGGCTAGCGCGCCAAGCTAGCCTCTCCGGCAAAGACCCGTGTCTGTCGTTGTGTGGGCTGCCACCCAACAACAACGACAAATGCGAAGAGGATGGCGCCCACGGATCGGATTCTACGGCCAGCTGGGGTTCCCAAGCAGATTTGGCCACAGCGCCCATGGAGGACTTCCTAGTGCTGGACTACGAGGAAGAAGATGAAGCCATCTCGGAGCTCCTCATTTCAGAGGAGGACGACGATGATGGATTCTTCATTATGAGCCCGCAGGCTGCAAAGCCGGGCGCGCCGTCGGTTCCCCGGGATGACAGGGAGAGTGCGACAGCCTCTCCCGCCATGTGCATGGACATGCAGTCAGTGTGCAAACGCGCTGCATCCAGACTCAACATCCCATGGCCTGAAGTAGTGGCGGAGACCGCCAGATCCCGCTGCGAAGGGAAGAAATTGCAGACAGCTGCTCCCCGTTTTCCCGGAGCTCCTGGATGAAGTAGCGGTCTCTTGGAAGGACCACCCGTTCAGAGGGAAAACCCAGATTCAGGGAGCTCCGTCCCTGGACTTCGAGGGCACGTTGCCAGCCAAGGCGGACCGCTTCCAGTCCACCCTGACGGACAGGGCATATAAAGCGACAGCGGTTGCGGTGTGTCCTCCATGCTTTCTGCATACCAAGCGGAACTGTGCGAAGACATGGCTTCCAAACCGGATCCTGACGTGTGGGATGAGATCACCGTGATAACGGACCTCTGCCTCCGCGTACAGCGATGAGCAGTCCAAGCCACGGGTAACTCTATGAGGATGATGGTGTTGCCGGAAAGAGCTAGGTTTCTCAACCTGACCAACCTGTCGGACCGAGAAAAGGAGGAGATTTTGGACATGCCAATCATGCCAGAAGGCATCTTCGGGTCCGCGCTGGCATCCATGCAACAGCGGTGTGAGGCTCGGAAGAAGGAGGACGAAGCGCTCCGTTTCTGCCTACCCAGGAAGACGGAACCTTCTCCTCAGACATCTCACTGATGCTACTCTGAGAACCGGGGTTACGCAAGTAACCTATAGATTTGCCCAAAGA
Organism: Fundulus heteroclitus; assembly: GCF_011125445.2. Classification (NCBI taxonomy): domain Eukaryota; kingdom Metazoa; phylum Chordata; class Actinopteri; order Cyprinodontiformes; family Fundulidae; genus Fundulus; species Fundulus heteroclitus. The sequence goes on from NC_046371.1 coordinate 33,558,334, forward strand.
CTTCATCTGACCGAGGGCTCTGTTCCTTCTGAGTATGGAAACGAAGGAAACAGCAAACTGGTGCGCTGCTGCTAACTGAAGTTTTAGCACTTTATTTCAGATATTATAGTGCTTGCTGTATGCTCACTTATAGCGTGCCTATTTGGAGTAGCAGTATGATATGAGCAGCATTGTTTTCTCTTTCTCTGGGTCAGACTCTTGCTCGAACATGAGGCTGAATGGAAACGTCTTCCGCTGACAGTTTTTAATAAATTTGGAAGTAAAAACTTTCTCTTGTGCTATATAATAATATCCCGGCCATTAAACTAGAAAAATGGCAAATGAGGTGGAGCGGCAGGCCGTGGGAGATGGAAGGGGGCGGGTGTGAATGCCATGAAAAAGACGCAGTCTCAGAGGCTGCTGATGATGGGCTACAAGAAGGGTCTGTTGAGCTTCACTCACGAAGAATTCAGACCGAAGTATCGCGGTTCCACTTTATATAGACCTCAAGTGAGTAATGTGAATGTGAAAAGGAAGGATTTAAAAAGATATTTGCCCTTTAAAGTTCATTTAAATTAGACAAAGACTGAATAAGTATAGCTTGTTTGGAAAAGTGGTCATGAACCAAAGTCTTCCTTTTTAGAAACCAATATTTCAGTTTAATTTGAATGAACCACATAACATCTGGAACAAGGTAGGCAGACCCATATAGAGATAACAAGAATGTACAGCAATATTTTGACCAAAATCAAACAGCATTTCAGCACAGAGCCCTCAAAGCAACTATCAAGCATGGCAGTGGAAGGCTAATGATTTGGGCTTGTTTTACACTAAGCTATAATAAGCTATAATATAAGTTTATTGTTATTGCGCAGATTGTACATAAAATCAACATCACAAGTAATTGAATAAAGATTAGCTAATTACTTGAAGAGCATGCATTAAAGCTCACTATGTCAGCAATATGAGGTGGTGCTTGATTATTGCAGCAGAAAAAAAGCAGTTTCAGGGAAGTTTTAAAATGTATTGGTAAAGTCTTTAAAAACACTAGAAATATGTTATTTTGTTAGCAAAACAAAGGCAGATTGGACTGCTTAATAAAACCCACTAACTGTGGTCAACGTCTACAATGGGCCCAGGACAGGGGACATGTCTAATTACTGCAAGTCAAGCCACAAGCTTCCAATAGCGATGTGACTCTTCTAGAGTCACATGTGAGGCCGTCTTTCTGACAACTGAAGCTTTCTAATAACTGTCAGCAACAAAACAACATTCTCAAAGAGCAGATGTAAAAGAAAAAACATATTTATTAAGTTGCAATGGCTTAGCCAAAGCCCTGATTAAATTCTGGAGCGGACCTTAAGGAAGCTGTGCCAAAATATAATGTCTGTAAAGCTCATTTAACTGACACAATGTTGTGACGCTATTTACAAACTGATAAACCTACACAGGAAGCAGCTACTTTAGGCTGGTGCTGATAAAGGTGGCTGTACAACCTGCTGAATCGTGAGGGGCAATTTGTTTTCTACACAGGTTTTACAATCTAGTTGCTTCTTTGTTTAGTAAAGAAAATTAAATAACCTCATGTGTGTTTTCCCCTTTTAGGTTCAATAAAATTTTTTAACCTGCTAAAGATCAGATCATGGTTATATCCAGACCCGTAATTATATATGACTACATAAACTACCTCTTACCTGGATGGGGGCGTCCTGTGTTTCACACAAGCCATGTCGCAGGATGGGTTTCCACAAAGGTGAGGCCTGAACGTGAGACAATTTTCCTGGTGGAAGCTCCTTCACACTACGGATCTCTGGAGAACAGCAGAAACCACAAACGTAACTGTTTTAATTCATCCTTAAAAGGTCAGGTGAGCAGTCAAACACAAAGCATCTAAACAAATACGACAAGAAAGCACCAAAAATTTGCGCCGTCTCACCATAAGGGGATTTTAGTGCCAGGGTTCTGGATGCGAGGCGACCCATGAGGCGGGCCACCAACAGCTGCAGGTCTGACATCCAGGAAATGGTGATATCTGGCAGACCCAGCGCTGTCACTGTGAACTTGTACCCCCACTCATTGTTGCTGCTATCAGAGTGGAACAAGAACTGCAGCTGGGGGCCTGCATCAAACGTTACCTTCTGCAGGAGCAAAGACACCATCTCGTTAGAGGATAAAGTGAAGACAGCTGTCCATGCTGGGATAAGCGCTTGGCTGAGAGTAGCCTACCTTTGGCCATTTCTCGCTTCCAACCTTCATATCGTAGCGCACCTTTCCCCCTCTGGAATCAGTAAATTCTAGATAGTCGTATCTGTGAAGTTCAAGTGAGACACTGAGTTAAGATGCTCACTAGGAGTTTCCTAAGCACTATATTATTAGGTGTTACTGTGCATCAGTAACCTCTTCTCTGTCTCGCAGCGTTCGTCAAACTCCACCTCGAACGAGGTTGCGCCGGGGCAAGCGAAGACGGTGGTCTCATGGCGGCTGTTCTCGTAGTTGTGAGGAGACTCCATGTTCCAGGTCCTGAGCACGACTGGCTTCTGGGGCTGGTGTGCGCTCTCTTGATCTACCTGCATGGTTCAGTCGTTGGAACAAGCACAAACACAAGGCTAAATTCAATTTCCAAATCTGGAGGGGAAACATCCATTTAACAACAAATACGGGACGATAAATGTTAATAATATCACATTAAAACTTAGGATGCATTTCCGCCTATTATGTTCCTACACTGGAATTATAATGAGTTATAATAAGCTGACCTTAGAGAAGATGTCTCCAGTGTAACTGGACAGTCTTTTGAGAAGCTCGACCAGTGAGGAGAAGCTCCCCAGCAGCACACTGTGGGGGATGTCCAGCGAACACAACTCCAGTAAGAAAATCATCTGCCAGGAGCAGAACAAATGTTAGCTAAATGGTTCCATGAAATCAGCTTTGTAATTGTGCAAGGGAGCAATTAAAATGAATGAGAGAAGAATGCATTACCAGCTGTCTAAAGACTGTGGCCAGGATAGAGCTGCCCAGTTTGTCTGTAATGTCACTACTGGTGAACCTTTCCAGAAGGGAACCCAGCACAGCTTTGATACTTCCCAGGAACTGATCCACATCTAGAGAAAGGGTTTAACTGATGAAACCGTGCTGCATACCCTTAGAACCATCGGTACCTTGGAAAAAAAAGCACGGGGTGGGGTTGTGGTGGCCTAAGAGTTAGAGCAGCGTGTTGAGCTCTGAGAAGGTTGCAAGTAGCCGGTTCCATCCCCACAGACTGCCACAGTGGGTCCCTGAGCAAGGCCCCTAACCCCTGATTGTTCCCTAGGTGCTGCAAGCTGCCCACTGCTCCCTAAGGGATGGGTTAAAGGCAGAAAACTAATTTCTTTGGAATGTAACATTGCAATGACAAGATTTCTTCTTCTAAAAAGTATTCATTATTGTTTATCTATTCCATATTTTGTCCTGTCTCAACTTCAGTGTATTTTATGTTACAGATCAGCGTAAAGTGGTGTTTGACTGTCAAGTGAAAATTATGCATGGTTTTTAAAATGTTTAATAATCTGAGAAGAGAACCTGTTAGACACTGTTTGACAAAATGAGTGCACAAAACCAATCACAGCTTTAAAGCTGTGATTGCACATATAGGTGGTTCTACAATGATAATAATCATCATCATCTTTATTTGTCATTGCAACATGAAATTTGCCCTCTGCATTTAACCCATCCCCCTGGGGGGCAGTGGGCTGCCTCTGAGTGGCGCCTGGGGATCATTCTGGGGCTACGGGTCTTGCTCAGGGAGCCAAAGTGGCAGTCTGTGGGAGTTGAACCCAGAACCTCCATTGCACAAACATAATAGGCCACTAGGCCACCACTCCCTTGACAAATCTCATTTTCCCTGCAGGTTCCAACCATGTCATTGCCATCACATATAATCCCAATAAAATACATTAAGGTGTGGTTTTAATATGAAAAAATGTGGAAGTGCTCTGAATATGTTTGCACAGCCCTCTACTGCAGCCCCGTCTTAAAAATCCAAGCCCAATGACATGGCTCACATTTCAGAAGGATCTCCCTGGCCAGCTCGGATGCAGCGGGCATGGACGTTCCACCTTTGAGCTGCAGGTGGCACCAGGAAAGCAAGCTGCCCTGCAGGGCCCAAAACAAGGACAGTAACACCGTCCTGCTGGCACCGGTCCTTCCATCCGCCATCATAGCCTCACACTGAACGACGGGGGCGACATTTGACAACAGAGAGCAGAAAGTTTGAGAAATCTTTGATGCGACGCTCCAGCAGACTGATAACTGATTTCCAAATCTAATTGAAATAAAAAAGGAAAACGTCTATCAACCTCTCTGGATGCAACCAGCAGCAGCGTCTCCATCACCAGCAGTATGGGGCTGATGTTGAAGTCTGAGGGAGCTCCTTTGGGGGGCAGCAGGAGAAGACCGCTTGGATCCTGGTTACTGTGCAAAGAAATCTCACCTGTCACAGAACTATTCAGTGTGAAGAGATGGATAAAAGTGTGTTGAGACATTCATTTTTACCTGAAATAATTACAAAGTGATTCAAACGTCACCTTCACAGACTCTGGCTGATCGTCTTCAGTTATATTTTTCTACAAAGCACCAGATAAGGATTACTAAAGCTGAAGTGGGACAGTACAGACATAACAGTCTACAACGAATGGTGTATGAACGTATCATATAAAAAGTGCATATAATTAGGTAAAAGATTTATGGATTGATTCGAGTTAATTTTCTTCTATGGAACAGTTGAAAGACATTAGCAGGAATTATTCATGTCCCCATTTTTGCTTCTTGAAGACGAAAAACTAATCAGTCCTTTAATCCTTTAATATTAACTTTGTAAGTAAGTCAAACTTACCATCATGTGAAAGAGTTTGTCGCGCCTGTTGAGTTTATCAGGGAAGAAAACCGCTGCTCCATTAAGAATGGCCTTAACAGCTTCCTTGTGCAAAATGGCTTCCATTACCGTCTCTCCCTCTGGGCCGTCCACAACTGAAACACAGGAATCATGGCTGATGTGCACTGACTATTGGTGATCGATAACATTAAAATTCTTTCTCAGTATTGGGCCCTGACAGCCATGATGCTGGCGCCCAGCCCCAACGTGACTTTGACTCTTTGACCTTCTGGCTAGCTGTGTTTAGGGGCCCTGAGATTAAGAACACGGTAGAAGCAGCATCTTTTGCCCATGAAACCTTTATAAAAATGTTTGCAGGTCCTTACTGTGACAGAGGTGAGTGTAGAGATCCAATACAGCCTTAGCAGAGAGACTTTGAGGATCTTCACTGCTGACCGTAGATGGAGCTGCTGCAGCCGAGGTCCCTTCGTCTGGCCCTTTACTGTCCTCTGTGTCCTGGGGCTCCACAGGGTTGGGCAGCATGGGGAAACAATTCTGCATCAACTGAAGCAGGAGGACTCTGCTCTTCAACACCTCCTCTTCCTCTCTGAAACCCAGAGATAATCACCCTGCTCAGTCATAATCATGCCTGTACTGCTGTCATAACAGTGTTTGCTAGAGAAGCACCAAGAAATCAGCTCTGTTATTGTTTCAGTCTTTTGCAGAGTCTGGTTCACTCTGTGAGGGAACATGCTAGATCAGAAAAGGTTGCTATATTATAAGAACTAGCAAGTAATTTCCCTCTGGGATTATTAAAGTATGTCTGATTCTGAAAACCCAGGTGTTAGAAGAGTCTAGATTCTCACAGGAATGCACACTACAACTCCTGTTAGCAATGCTAAACGCACCGATCGCCAATATAAACTGTTAAATACCGTTTAAATGTCAAGTCTGGGATCATGCGTGTGTTGGTTTTTAAATAATAAAGAGCATTGCAACACTGGCTGCTGTCTCTTACACACTGCTCCTGATGTAGAAAAAACGTCTGATCAATCACAGAGAGGCTACAATAAATGAATGAATAGTTTAACAATAAAGACCAAAGCATACACTACAAGAACAGAGACATCTGTTCTCTCCCACGGCCAAAACAATGTCATTTTGTTCTCTATGCCTTTGTTTGAGAGGTCTTACAGCTTGTTCTTGAAATATGCTCTAAGCAGAACATTTGCAGCATGTCAGATAAATAGTGATTGCTCATACATAAAAAGTTTATCTGTTGTTTACAAAGTAGGGAATTAACCACAAAAACCTCTGATAGGTGCATCTCCTGTGTTTGGGAATCATATAGCAGCAGCAGGAATTTGATCACTCACATCTCCCTGAGTTTATTGTAGAAGCTCCAGAAAAGGCTAAGGCTGAGACCATTGAAGTCCAGAAGATACTTTTGCCTGAAGTGTGGAGCATCCTGCAGAAACAAGTGCAGATGGTTACTGAGAGTCAATCTGATGTACAAGTATAGATTCTGCAATGCCTGGTTAAGGCCACTAGAGGACGGCCATCCTGAATATGATGAAAATAAATGAGCTCTGAAAAAATTAAATCACAATTTCTGGTTTGATACAAGATGATGACCAAACACGGAAATGCCTGTCAGCCGGTAAAAAAAAAAAATCAACACAGTTCTCTTTGGATATAAAAAAATGTTTATAGAGTGTATCATTTACCAGAATGTGGTTTAGTGTTTCTTTGCTTTAAAAGCGCAGCGTTTTGTGGAAAGGGAGATTTCACATAGACATACAGTGCTGTTCAAAAGTCTGGGGTCATCCTCCACATCTTTATATTCTATCTGCAATCAACCAGACTCTCTTTTAATGCGGTCAGGATCAATCGAGATCCTGATTTCCTGGGAAAACTATTTGTCTCATTTCTGCTAAATGTTTTTAGGTAATGTTATGATACATTGAAAATTAAATTATACCACAAATGTAGCCTAAGTCCACCATGCAGCGCCACGTTACCATGTCTCGTGTAAGCTGCTGTATGAAGAAAAGCGTCTTGTTTAATAGACAAAGACCCGTGACGGCGTTATGATCAAGGCTCTCTCCCGGTCCGCTGAGGTCGTCCAGGTCGATGAGCCTCTCTGTGCCGGGGCACAGGTAGCCGCTGAAGCTGAGATTCTGCACACCAAGCCGCTCGGCTGAGTCCTGCCTGGTGCAGAGGAACTTCACCATCAGGAACTAAGACAACAGGAAATCAGGACAATAAGATGCTGAGACTACACAAGCAATTTAGATCAAACAGTACAAAAAAGTTCAATAAAGAGAAGGAGACTGGGAGGCAAAGAAAAAGTGTCGAAAAGGAAATCAAAAGGTTAAAAACGATATCAGACTGGCTAGTACCTTTGCGACGCGACACTGCTGCAGCTTGATCTCCACATCGTTCCAGTCCTCTTCAAGCTCAAACCAGCCAATCGGCTCATCCTCAGTCTGCACTGAAATTCTCCCACTGCAGAAAATGGGATTTAAGGCGAGACTTAAAGGTAGCAAACCACACAGATATATACGGTGGAGGGTTTGCTCACTTACAGATGTCTTTTGTTGTTGCTTTTTGTCACACACACAAAAGAAATCATCCAAAAATGTTGGAATATTGGATAAATATAACCAGGATAAATACAAAAAGCAGTTTACAACTGATGATTTTAAGAGGGAAAAAGCTATCCAAACCAACTTGACCCTCCAGGAGAGTAACTGACCCCTTGCCCAATCATGAATTTACAAGTGTTATACTACATTATTTTTAGAAAGCTGAGCTCTCTTTCACAAGCCAAACCCAGTGCTGGTGACTAGCTGACTTGCAGATAAAGTTATAATTTAAATAAAACCTCTCTGATGGCTGAAAGATCCCAACAAGCAACACATCATCCAAAAACTTTATAGACGGTAGAAATATTAAGCCACTGACATCCATCAGTCTGTAAAGGGTTGTAAAGATATTTCTACCACAGAGAATAATCCACACTATCCACTACTTGAGAAAACATGCAGCGGAGGTGAACCTTCTCAGGAGAGCCCGGTCAACCAAGACAACTCCATGAGCTTCTCAGCAAATCCACCAGGAGGCCACAAAACAACATGTTTGCCCTGCAGGCTTCACTTCCTTACTTGAGGTCAGAGCTTGTGGTATAACAATAAGGAAGAGAGACAGGGAGAGTCTGAAGGCCCAAAGCACCACTGACTAAAAAGAACATAAAGACCCATGTCACATTTGCCAAAAACAACAACCTGATGATCCCCAGGCCTCTGGGGGATATATTCTGTGGACTGTTGAGAGAAAGCTGAAGCATTTTGGAAGGTGTGTCCGGTTACATCTGACTTCTAACTACCACAGCGTTTTTGAAACAGATCAACACATAGTCAGTCAACCATGGTGGGAAGGTTGGGACTTGAATGAGTTGGCACAATTGATGGGATGGTGAACTTTGCTCTTTTCCAGAACATCATGCAGGAGAACGCCCAGCCTTAAGCCCAATCACGCCTTGGTTCTGCAGCAGGACAATGATCCAAAGCGTTGTAGCAAGGCCACCTCTCAATGACTCAAAAATCAACTTCTGGAGTGGCCTAGCCAAAGTCTGGACATTTTTTCCAATTCAGGTACTCCAGGATGACCTTAAACATGCCGCCCATACTCAAAACCCTCCAACATCGCTGAATTTAAACATTTCTGCAAAATAGTGAGCAAAAAGTCCTTGGTGGTGATTTTAAAGACTCCCTGCCAGTTATAGTAAACTCTTGGTGCCAGTTGTTGTTGCTGAGGGCGGCACAAGGATTTATTGGGTTTACTAATAAAGTATTACTTTTTCCCAGAGTGCCAGGCAGGTTTGGATAGCTTTTTTCCTCCTGAATAGGGCTGCACAATATATTGCTTTTTTGTTTGTATTTTTCTATAAGTGTTTTTAATATTGGGTCTGCTTCTTATAATTCTGAGTCTCACCAGAATATCATCATGGTTACACAATAACAATAAAGACTCTTGATTCTTCAAAAGAATTCAGTGTCTTCACTCCGACTTTAATTAAAACTTGAAGCTTAATCAACAAATGACTATCAATCAATCAGAATTAGATTGTATTTTTATTGCGAGGACTGGTTCGGGTCGATCCATAATCCAACCAGCGTCCACCTAAACACTTTTTTTGATTAACTCATGAACTCAGTGCGCTGGCCTGGGGGAGGATCATTTCCTCCTGCTCTCTCATCTTCAGCAGCATGTAGCTTAATTATGGAAAGCAACGACGTCTCTCAGAACCCGGTGCGGCTCCATTCTCTGCGCTCAGAAGAATCAGAACCAACGCACCTTCGCTGTTGTTGTTGTTTTTCCACATACGCAGAAGAACAAAACTCCTGCGGTTGTTTTAGGCAAATTTAAGAACTCTGGGAACATCAGAGAGTTTCTACTTTGAATAATGCTTGGTGCCAGTAAACGCACGTCGTAGTCGGATTATTTGATATTCAGCCATATAAACGGCACATTCAGTAAAACGTTCTCTTAATCTAAACACATTTGGATCTGCGCATGTAAACATAGCTACTGTCATTCACAGTAGCTATGTAGCACAGTAGCTAACAAGCAAACATCTGCATCAAGCATCAGTGTGCCGTCTCAACTCAGTTGTGCAAAGCTTGCGTGTTACTTATTGTTTCTGGCGTGTGAACTGCTCTCTATCTTTTGTACCTTGGCCCTGGCAAGGAGCGGGTAGAACTCGACTTCAAAGGCGGGACTAAGAGTCAGCATCAAAAGGTTAGAGCCAAACAGATAACTACGGACGTGAGACGCAACTCGCTCCATTTTTGTAATTGGTAGTCTGTGAAACATGTCATTCCATCCAGCAAACTCTCCAGTGCGCGATTTTTGCTGCTTCTGTCTAAAAACAATCGGAGGAAACATGGTGTACTCACATGTACTTTCCAAATTTTCCATGGCACCCAGCCATAAAAATCTATGGTTACAGAAAAGCGCTGCTGCATGCAATTCTGGCGCTGAGAGTTACGCATCATAAAGTCCCGCCTCCCGTGCTGTGATTGGTCCAATCTGTTTTAGACCGGAGAGTATGGAGCCTTACCAGACTGTCTGGCCAGGCTATATCTTTTGAGGACTTAGTTGAAACTGTTTTCTGTGTCGTCATTTGTAGAATTTACTAAATTTCCTTTAAAAACCCCGCCAGCGCTCTGCCTGCGCCTTGTTCCGTTCAACTCGCTCTGCAGCCAGTAGCATTGACAACGCTCCGCAGGTGAAGTACAGGACTCTGCGACATGGCAAGCAATGCATTAATCACGCGAGACAACGAACCGATAATGAAATTCGTTGCCAAGGCTTTTAATTCTCGATTTTATCAATTCATTGTTGCAGCCTTAATAAAGCCTTTTTCAGTGCCTAGCATGCTTTGTTTAAGGATTGCCCTGTATTTAGCTCCCTGTCCCTGCAGAAAAAAAAGCATCCCCTCAGCATGATGCTACCACCATCATGTTTCACTGTGAGGGTTATGTGCTCAGGTTTATGTGGAGTGCCCAAAGCTTTAGATGTTGTTTTTTCTCCAACAAGCACTCTTTTAAACTTCTCTACAGCTGTATTCCTGGCCTGTCAGTTCTGTTTCTTGGGCTTCAGGATGCCCTTTGATCTCTAATGTTCTCTAGCAAACCTCTGAGGCCTTTGAAGGACAGCTGGATTTTTGCTGAGATTAAGTCACACAGGTAGCATTTACCAAATGGGGGACTTCTGAGGGCAATTAGGTGTACACTTTTTAGATATTTACTCAGTTTTTATTTTTCTTAAATTGGAAAACAACATTTTACTTCAGATTTGCAATAATGCAATAGTTTGTGCTGCTATTACATATAATTTCCATTCAATAGATTGAAATTAGTGTTTGTAAAATGACAAAAGGTGTCCAATTTCAAGAGGCGTGATGACTTTTGTAAGGTATGTCAACATTAAAGAAAAATGTAGAGCAAAGAGAAATCGGTACCTGTCCTGTACAAACTCTTTGTAGTCCTTGTAGTTCCATGAGTCATACTTTTTGAACCTCTTGAAATGTTTCTCTGCATCAAAAGAGTCCTCCTCCGTGTACGCAAACACCAAGCCGCATTTAGCTCCAATGGCTCCTTTTCGCACCTGATCACATAAACAGCGATGAAAACATTTCATAGTCATCCTCTATGGCAGCATGTGTTTTCCAAGTTCTCATGAGAAATGTGAAGTAGTACTATCTTACTTTGATCTTCATCTGAGTGACCTGGAAGTTGCTCTGGTCCTCCGTGGACAGGATCACGCTGGCTTTCTTCTTGCCGCTTTCCGTGAGAAAACCTGGAGGGCGGAGCGAACAGCAACCGACATGTGACCACGCGTTCATACCGACCTTCAACTAAAGCTTGAGTTTAGCTGGGCAGTACCATCTCCAGTGGAAGTCTCTGTGAGCATGTTCTCTGGTCCTGATTTCTCCTCTTTACTCTTGACATCACAGGCCTGCAGGTGAAGCTGAAGGGGCTTTCCTGCAGTGAGTCACAGAACGGTTCAAAAGCGTGATCATCTCCCCAGAAGTTACAGACACTCAGCTGTTGCTCTGGTAATGCATATGGTATAACGCACAAGTTAGAGAGATGAAGAATAAGACAAATTACCATTACAATAAAGCAGTCGCAGCCTAACGGAAGCCATGGAAATGATGAGGGATGAGGCCTTGTACTTGGTCTGTAAATGACCGCTGATGCAGGACAGGGCCTGGAGTATTTTGGCCACGCTGCCTCTGGCCAGGGCAAAGGCCAAGAGAGTCATTTCTGCATCGGGGCTCACACAACAGCTGTAAAAACACAACAACAACAAAAGTCGAATCATAAGAACTGCCTTACTGCAGCTGATGAAGATGGAAAGACGAGCTTACTTTGCAATCCGGATGAGAAAGCCATCCACTTCCTCCAGAATGTTTAGGGAGAAGAACTTGGGGAACTCTGTGGATGATGGTGTTAGGGACAATGGTGGCATGTGCTGTAAGGCTTTCCTTGGAAAGAAACAGCAAAAACAAGCTGAGTTTGTGCATTTCACGTGCTTCTCCTAATTAATTAGCGAGGTGAAAATGTAAACACTGCAATCCAAGCAAACACAGCTGCAACCTTCTTAAATCTGAGCCCTGTATCTTACTGTGTGCTTTGGAGGACAGTGTGAGCCAGAGCTGGGTTCGTCTCCATCGATGCGGTGACCAAAGAGGTGAGCAGAGACAGGTACCAGATGGCTGAAGCATCCGAGACCGACACCTCTTTACTCTTGGTGATCTGATAACCCAGCGTCTTCAATCCATGAATGCGTGTGTCACACCCGTCACTCAGGCACCGCTTGATGTTGATTTGGACGTCTGGGATTAGTTAGGGAGAAAATGCAGTTAGATGCAACGGCCTTAACTAACGCTTAATAAATTAGGACAAGAAACATGAACCTGAGCAACGTTTTTAAATACAGAGCAAAGAAAACGGCAACATTTAGCAGTTTTTCTCATCATTCCTGCCATGGCCGAGGCAGAAATGTCCTCATAAACTCTAAATTTGAACTCCGTGAGGCAAACATTGGAGCAGATCGGCCAGTCTCGTCTCCCCTCTCCGCTGCTGTCACCCCCCACTCCAAATTTTTGCGGGCAGAGAGAAGCTGGGCCTCATTTATTAGTTGGGAATCACATATTTTTCCCAGTGGATTATTGTATCCTTAAAATAATACAAACATTATTTGTATTTTTTTTCTTTATTTCGGTTACTGTTTCTTGCAGAATTCTTCAAAGGGTTAAGGTCACAATAGCCCCATTTACACTGCCCTTATTAAACCGATCCGTGCCGAGCTCGGTCAGAGCTTGGATCAGTTAACCAAGCCGAGCTTGGTTCTGACGACCGTTTAAACATCGCGCTATCTCGGTTTCTTGGTTTCCTCGCCTTCTAGTGACGATCTGCGGTACTACTGCTCTCTGGGATTGAAGGAGGAAATCAAGCAAATCAAAATGGCGGCGCCCGTAACATTCAGGCAGATATGTTTGGTTATATTTCGTAGTTTGCGGAGAGTCAGGCGAAAACGGCAACTTTTGGTGAATTTACTTGATAGAGTCGGCTTTTGGGAAGTGGATAAGACAAAAAAAGTCTAATAAGGATTTACAGACGCAGGAAACAATGACAGACGCTGAGGTTTATCACACTGCTAAACAGAATCATCACTGGAAACCGTGTGTCATGGTAGGGAAGCTAGTATTTTTATGAATGTCTGAAATGTCAGCTGACTGTAAGGAGATAACGCGGTCTGCTCATGCGCTCTTTGTCATTAGAGAACTGAGCCAGAAAAAAAAAGGGCCAAACCCACACATGGAACTGGTCTGCATTTAGCGTGGTCCGGTTGTGTCTGGCTCGGTTCAGTTCAGTTTGCGTTCCATTTACACTCGATAGTTATCTCGGTTACCGAGCTCGGACTGGTCTCTGCACGGTTAAAAAAGGGTAGTGTAAACAGGGTAAAAGTAATGCTTCATTGCAGAGTACACTGATGGCTGAAGGAGGGGCAGAAGCCACCCCCAGGAGGCGTTAACCACCTTCTGGCTACCCGAGTCTGTGGAAAAATTAAGGAGCAGAACAGAGTGGAGCCCGGCTGAGCCCAGTAGAGCGGGCGGAGTAGGGTAGGGCCAGTGGAAACGCTGGTATGTCTCTACCAGCTTTGCTCATCTAGATACTGACATTTTGGTTCATTCTTGTATCCAAAAGTGTCCCAACTCTTTCAGATTGAATGGAGTGTGTGAAAATCAATTGCCAAGTCTTGTTAAAGATTCACAGTTGGATTTAGATCCAGAACGACTGGGCCCTTCTAACTCATAAATACACTTTGATTTAAAACAGGGGTCACCAACACGGTGCCCGTGGGCACCAGGTAGCCCCTAAGGACCACATGTGGCGCGCTCGAGCCCTTTCTAAAAATAGCATAAGCCTCTAGTGAGCCACATCTAAAATGTTACTTTATTACGTTGCTCTTCTTTGGAATCCGTTTTGCATTTATATAGATTTGAAAATCTATATCTAAGAAAAAGCATTAAAGATATGTTTATTTTACATAATGTTAAAGCGAGCTCTGACTCTTGGTCAGTCCTGGTAGCCTTTTGTATGACACAGTACCAGTGAAGTAGCTCTGAGAGTTAAAAAGGTTGGTGACCTCTAATCTAAACCCTTGTGCTGTAGCTCTGACTGCATGTTTAGGACTGTTGTTCTGCTGAGAAGTGAACCTCTCCCACAGTCTCACAACTAATTAGATGTTCCGGTGCCATTGATTGTACTGGGTTTTCTTTAGGAGTAAAGGGGGCTGAGTACAAATCTACATCTGCTTCTCAGATGTTTATATGGAAATATTTGTCAAAACCATGAATCCTTTTCCTTCCACTTCACAAGCATGCACTACTTGGTTTTGGTACCGCACATAAAATACCAACCAAATGAACGGAAGTTTGCGGTCATAAATATTGTGACAAAACATGAATAATGAACGGGTCCAAATGTTTCTGCAAGGCGCTTTGAGCAAAAACTAAACTGCTGAGTTGCAAATTTACCTTCACTCATTAGGAGATGTCTACTGAATAGGAAATGCTTCCTACTGGATCTATAGTTAGGCTTTAAGAAAAGACAGCGTTGAGAGTAAAAGATGTGGCACTTGATCAGTTAGCTACTAACCAACCTAGATATGGTCAATATTAGTTAATATCGTGATCATTCTCAGAATGAAGAGGAAATGCGACAGGCTGACAGTCACTTACAGGGGTGCGTGATGTTAGCGTTCTCCAACAGAGCCACATAGCCTGTGACATTGCTGGGGATGCGGATGTCTCTGATCTCCTGCAGGGCCCGCCGGCTCTTCCCCACAGACACCGAGACCAGCTGAGGCATATAGCTGTGGTCGTTGGAAGCCACGGCAATGGCCAGCCGTCTCAGGACCACGTCTGGTTTCATCTTCAGTCTGGGAACAAAACGCAAGGAGGAGCATTAAAAAAAGTCCCGACAGAACAGCTTCAGGATCAGAGAGAAAGCGCATCCTTACCTTATCCAGTGTGAACGGGCGCTGCCGTCTGACTGCCAGAAAGACGATGTTTCCCCATTTGTCATCTTGTAGATGTCAGGGATGTTGGACGAAGCTTCTATGGTGCTGTAGCACTGTGTGACCACCTTGACTTTATCTACATCTGGATCACGGTCTAGCTCTGCTCTGTACTGGATATCTGAATCTGAAAGAAACCAACTCCAGTGAGGACAATTTCTGCACAGCAGCAGGGAAGTAGACATGGATTTGGCCTTAGCCTAGGTTTAAGCCAAACCCAAACACATTAAAACGTTAATATTTAGATTGCCTTATTCTGTTACCCACCTTTCTCCTTCTGCAGGAGGAATTCCAAGAAGTCTTGAACCACACTGGACCTCATGGTGCAGATGCTGTTGTAGCCCTCTAAAATAGGGAAAGGGATGGCACTGCTGGGAATTCGGTTCCTGTGTAGGAATTTAAGGATCTTAGAGGCGTGAGCTCCTAGTCTGTCTTTGCTCTTGGAAAATATGTCGACAAAACCTGTATGGAAAAAAACAAAACATATAAAGACAAGCATAACAATAAGATAATACCCCGACTACATACAAAAGGGGTCAATACATTTACAGTGCTATGCAAACCTGTGTATCAAACACAAAGTGCATAATTAAGAAATGGAAAAAAAAAAAAGGATACATGTTTTTCTTTTTTTAATCCAATAAAATCTGAAAAGTGTGGCGTGGATTTAAATGAGCCCCCCTGAGCCCATCCTTTGGTTACAGCAGCAATTCCTTTTGGAGTATGGCTCTGACAGCTATGCACATCTGGTCGATGAATGTCCAGCATTAGTTTTCTGCTGCACATCACGTTTTGCATGTGAGAAACATTTTCAATTTTTCCTCCTTTGACCAGGGCACTTTCTTCCAAATGTTTGCTCTGTTCCTCCCTGGAGCAGAGGTCATAGCGGACTACTTGACTCCTTGGCCTTGTGAAGAGAGTCGACTTTCTTTGCAAGACCAAGGAGGTCGTAGTGGACTACAGGAGGTCCAAGAAGACTGACCACGCTCCCCTCTGAATGCAGGGGGAGGTGGAGGAGCAATTTGACAGCACAAAGTTCCTGGGCATTCACAACTCCTCCGACCTTTCCTGGTGTCTCGTTTATAAAGCTTATAAAGCTCACTTTCCACGCAAATGTTCGGATCTATACTGTCCTCACAGCAGCTCTGACCCAGGCGTACGCTCATCTTGGAGATGGGGGAAAGTGACAGTTTCAGGGACCAAATATTTCCTGGCCAATATACCGCTTTAGACTCAGAGCGTAGCATTTTGCTGTAGCCTTGTAGGGAAAGAGGCTACACCCGCCTCCAGGTGCTGAAAGGCAGCTCCCCAACCCCCAGAGCGCAGAGAAACCACTCAAACCCATGCAGCACTCAGCGTCCATCGGCTTCCTAAAATGTTTTTTGCAGTGTTCATTTTTATTTATTTATTTTTGTGGGGGGAGGGGGTATTATCGAGGGGAGAACCTCTCATTACTCCTCTCCCTCGTCTGAATGTCGATCTGAGCGCACAGTTTAAGAGGAATTTCCACAGGAGCACAGCTTTCGTCTGACGTTGAAAACAGCAATCATGTTTCATTTTTAATGTGGGCAACATCTGTGCTTTCGTCTCTGACTTTCTCATTTAATAAACGCCTCTCTTTGAAAATGTTCTGAAGTTTCTTTGGTTTTTCACAGTAGCCGCCACGTGATGGTGATCAGCTGACCCATTTTTTTTAACACAGATTAACATTCAAGAGGTGCTTTGCATTGATCATTTAGGGTTGAATCTGGGTGTGTAGAGGGCTGAACATGAGGGGGTGCCAGGTACACGAACATTCAAGTACAGCTGTGAACTATGCCTGCCTCTTTGCCTGCACATGGTTTTATAAATCTGAAGATTTTTTGGTGTAAGCCAATTTTTTTCTTGCTGTACATACACTTTTAGTATGGATTCCATGCAAAGTTTTATGAATGACACCCCTGGAATGTAAACACTTCCCACCTGGTGAAGAAGGCCCAACAACTGCTCTTCTTCCACAGGAAACTGAGACGGTTAAAGCTGTTAAAAAAACTTACAGAGCTACCATGGAAAGCATTTTATGTCTCAGCATAACAGTGTGTTATGGGAGCTGCACAGTGCAGGAGAGGAAGGATTTGGGACAGAAAAGGGCCAGACGGGTCGCCAAAGATCCCACCTACCCGGGCAACGCTCTGTTTGATCCACTTCCATCAGGTAAATGCTTCAGAAACATTCAATCAAAAACTAATAGACTCAGTTTCTTTCCAAAAGTTGTGAGGGCTATCGCCCGCGGTGGAGAAGTTTCTGGTCTGTCACATGTTACAATCACACTACTGGTAATGCCTATTTGAACACTCT